>NC_060138.1:502583681-502886712 GCF_021461385.2 Schistocerca piceifrons | reverse complement strand
ACGAACAAGACGTAAAAATATTTGCACTCGGCTGTAGATAAATCAAAAAAAGCCCAAAGCTCTCCTCACCAGATTCTCCCTTTCAGACTTTTTTCTTCCTAGGAAATGTGACTGAGAAGACAAGTGTTGTTTCGGAAATAAACGATTCATTTGTAAAGAGAAATTCTACGTGCCCATTCGACACAGCGGTCCGAAATTAGTCTAGCAATATATTTGTTTCATCGATATGCTTTACCACGCATACTAAAACAGATGAATAATGAGTACCCCAGCGGTGACAGCACCGCAGACTGTTACCGCCGCACCGCCATGCAGAGACATGGTGCTCAGTCGCTGCTGCAGTTCTTGCTATTCATCCGTTTCAGTGTGCGTGGTAAAGCATATCTATGAAACAAACATCGCGGTAGACCGATGTCGGATTGCTCTGTCGAATGGTCCCATAAAAGCCACTTCTTAAAACCAGTTTGCTTGTAATGAGAAAAAGCCTACACTTTACATCGACTCCGGGTGTCTTAAAAAGACGTAAAGGGCGGCATTTGTTTGGGCTGACTCGATTTATGTGTTGCAAAAGCAAAATTGCATATATCTGCCGAAACACCAGAGAAAATGCTACTGACCACCCATAGGAGAGGCACCCGGTATATGAGGTTGTGCAATGAATTTAAGCGCTTCATGTATTTAAGGTACTTCATGAGAAAATTTGTTGTATTTTACTTATACTTTATGTTTCTAAAAGTGTTCAACACTTGGGACGTAACTGAGTTGTAATTACTGGTGTCTCACATACTTCTACAACGTGTCTAATTTTAAAAATAAGTGTGGCACTCCTTATATGACTTGGTGCTAATTATTGTCTTTCACATAATGTTACTACTCACAAATTCCATTTGTCCGTTATCTATACATACTTATATTCCAATTTATATTATTACCCTTTTCACACAACTGATTCTGAGATGGTACTATTTTTTTTTTCATCGTACTCTTGTGCATCTGTACTTTTGTGGTATGAATCCATTTTATTTTCATGTCTAGAGTAAATGTTTTATGTAACATGTTTTAGTAGCTTTCATCATGAATTGCAATAAACAGCTCTGTCTTTACTTTGATTTCTTTTTCTTAGCTATCGGCAGTCGCCTTCAAAACATCTTCATAAAGATTATCTCTCTTAATATTAATTCTCTGTAACATGTAAATATGAATAGGTATTCGAAAAGAAGGTAAATAAACACTGTGAGAATCAATGAAAAATAAGGTTACTGACTTCTTGAGACCATCCCTAGCAAAGTTTTGAAGTAGGTACTTCGAGACATATGCCAGGGCATGATATTTTCCAGATATGATAGTAGTTAAATATAAGCTGCACAAAAGGCATTCAGTGAACAGTAGCCTAAAACAAACAACATTTACCAAATAATACCCATTCCAAACAATGCACTTCTCGTAATGTCCGTAAACCTGTCAGAAAAGGTCAGAGAAGGATTACATATTAACAAGTTCAGTATTAATGTCACATATCTTTGAATATCCATATTATACAGGGTGTTACGAAAACGTACGGTCAAACTTTCAGGAAACATTCCTCACACACAAATAAAGAAAAGATGTTATGTGGACATGTGTCCGGAAACGCTTAATTCCCATGTTAGAGCTCATTTTAGTTTCGTCAGTATGTACTGTACTTCCTCGATTCACCGCCAGTTGCCCCAATTGAATGAAGGTAATGTTGACTTCTGTGCTTGTGTTGACATGCGACTCATTGCTCTACACTACTAGCATCAAGCACATCAGTACGTAGCATCAACAGGTTAGTGTTCGTCAGGAACGTGGTTTTGCAGTCAGTGCAATGTTTACAAATGCGGAGTTGGCAGATGCCCATTTGATGTATGGATTAGCACGGGGCTATAGCCGTGGCGCGGTACGTTTGTATCGAGACAGATTTCCAGAACGAAGGTGTCCCGACAGGAAGACGTTCGAAGCAATCGATCGGCGTCTTAGGGAGCACGGAACATTCCAGCCTATGATTCGCGACTGGGGAAGACCTAGAACGACGAGGACACCTGCAATGGACGAGGCAATTCTTCGTGCAGTTGACGATAACCCTAATGTCAGCGTGAGAGAAGTTGCTGCTGTACAAGGTAACGTTGACCACGGCACTGTATGGAGAGTGCTACGGGAGAACCAGTTGTTTCCGTACCATGTGCAGCGTGTGAAGGCACTATCAGCAGCTCATTGGCCTCCACGGGTACACTTCTGCGAATGGTTCATCCAACAATGTGTCAATCCTCATTTCAGTGCAAATGTTCTCTTTACGGATGAGGCTTCTTTCCAGCGTGATCAAATTGTAAATTTTCACAATCTACATGTGTGGGCTGACGAGAATCCGCACCCAACTGTGCAATCACGTCATCAACACAGATTTTCTATGAACGTTTGGGCAGGCATTGTTGGTGATGTCTTGATTGGGCTCCATGTTCTTCCACCTACGCTCAGTGGAGCACGTTATCATGATTTCATACGGGATACTCTACCTGTGCTGCTAGAACATGTGCCTTTACAAGTACGACACAACATGTGGTTCATGCACGATGGAGCTCCTGCACATTTCAGTCGAAGTGTTCGTACGCTTCTCAACAACAGATTCGGTGACCGATGGATTTGTAGAGGCGGACCAATTCCATGGCCTCCACGCTCTCCTCACCTCAACCCTCTTGACTTTCATTTATGGGGGCATTTGAAAGCTCTTGTCTACGCAACCCTGGTACCAAATGTAGAGACTCTTCGTGCTCGTATTGTGGACTGCTGTGATACAATACGCCATTCTCCGGGGCTGCATCAGCGCATCAGGGGTTCCATGCGACTGAGGGTGGATGCATGTATCCTCGCTAACGGAGGACATTTTGAACATTTCCTGTAACAAAGTGTTTGATGTCACGCTGTACGTTCTGTTGCTGTGTGTTTCCATTCCATGATTAATGTGATTTGAAGAGAAGTACTAAAATGAGCTCTAACATGGAAATTAAGCGTTTCCGGACACACGTCCACTTAACATATTTTCTTTCTTTGTGTGTGAGGAATGTTTCCTGAAAGTTTGGCCGTACCTTTTTGTAACACCCTGTATAAACATTCGAACACAGAGACTGTAATAGTTACTTACCCTAATCCCGATATAACTGATAGCTCAATAATAACAACTTGTGTTTTAAATTACATCAGCTGTACTTTTTGTTCCATTGAACCATAATGAGGGGATCCTCAAGGCTGTACTATATGTCGCAAAAGGTAACATAATACACATTTTAAACAGAAAATAGATACGGCAATTTATCTTCCACAGACCACAAGTGAGATCGTCATCACAAGTGAAATGGTCTTTATGAATGTGGACTAGGTCGTATTTTCATTTAAATCGCGATAGTAAATATGTTACAAAATTTTTATATATATACAATACACTGTGGAGCACGTAATAATTTTTACGTATGGTAAGCCATTAAATAGAAAACAAGTTTACCTTTCTAACATTGATCACATTACTGAGCTAAAGACGAATATATCAGATTTTACTTAACACACAAGTTATTTGTTATCATTAACAATATATCTATGTCAGTCAGCTATACCAAGAAAAGCATTAGTAGGGTAAGAATTGATCAACAGTAAATCCTTCATTGTAGTCTTACACTAAACTTCATAAGTAGTTAAACTTTTTATGCCTGCTGGCAAGTTATCGAAAATTTGTGTTTCTTAGTAAGTCACAGCTGCAAAATACTATCGCGAATTCTTTACAGACGAATGTAAAAACTGGTAGAAGCCGACCTCGGGGAAGATCAGTTTGGATTCCGTAGAAATGTTGGAACACGTGAGGCAATACTGACCTTACGACTTATCTTAGAAGAAAGATTAAGAAAAGGCAAACCTACGTTTCTAGCATTTGTAGACTTAGAGAAAGCTTTTGACAATGTTAACTGGAATACTCTCTTTCAAATTCTGAAGGTGGCAGGGGTAAAATACAGGGAGCGAAAGGCTATTTACAATTTGTACAGAAACCAGATGGCAGTTATAAGAGTCGAGGGGCATGAAAGGGAAGCAGTGGTTGGGAAAGGAGTGAGACAGGGTTGTAGCCTCTCCCCGATGTTATTCAATCTGTATATTGAGCAAGCAGTAAAGGAAACAAAAGAAAAATTCGGAGTAGGTATTAAAATTCATGGACAAGATGTAAAAACTTTGAGGTTCGCCGATGACATTGTAATTCTGTCTGAGACAGCAAAGGAGTTGGAAGAGCAGTTGAACGGAATGGACAGTGTCTTGAAAGGAGGATATAAGATGAACACCAACAAAAGCAAAACGAGGATAATGGAATGTAGTCAAATTAAATCGGGTGATGTTGAGGGAATTAGATTGGGAAATGAGACACTTAAAGTAGTAAAGGAGTTTTGCTATTTAGGGAGTAAAATAACTGATGATGGTCGAAGTAGAGAAGATATAAAATGTAGATTGGCAATTGCAAGGAAAGCGTTTCTGAAGAAGAGAAATTTGTTAACATCGACTATAGATTTAAGTGTCAGGAAGTCGTTTCTGAAAGTATTTGTATGGAGTGTAGCCATGTATGGAAGTGAAACATGGACGATAACTAGTTTGGACAAGAAGAGAATAGAAGCTTTCGAAATGTGGTGCTACAGAAGAATGCTGAAGATAAGGTGGGTAGATCACGTAACTAATGAGGAGGTATTGAATAGGATTGGGGAGAAGAGAAGTTTGTGGCACAACTTGACTAGAAGAAGGGTTCGGTTGGTAGGACATGTTTTGAGGCATCAAGGGATCACAAATTTAGCATTGGAGGGCACCGTGGAGAGTAAAAATCGTAGAGGGAGACCAAGAGATGAATACACTAAGCAGATTCAGAAGGATGTAGGTTGCAGTAGGTACTGGGAGATGAAGAAGCTTGCACAAGATAGAGTAGCATGGAGAGCTGCATCAAACCAGTCTCAGGACTGAAGACCACAACAACAACAACAGTAACCGACACCTTTCTAGACAGAAGTAAGTGATTTGAAATCTTTCTAAACACTATTCTTAATTCTGATATTGATTCTATGAGCCAAGCTGTTATTTTGAAAAGAATATAGTATTTATTACAAATTTCTTTAAGGAAGAGATATGTTGGGAAGCAGCAGTTATATCCCCAGTTTCTTGTACATGTATTTGTAGGTCGGTCGTGAGTTCACGCCACAAGTAATTCGTACAACACGTTTTTGGAATCGGATAACTTTAGCTTGACTTGATTAGTTACCCCAATGTGATGTGTTTGTCCAAATACATGCAGACAAAAACGAAAATGTGTTCCATCGTAACGACAAGCGCCGGCACGAAGATCAAGAATGCAAGAGCAGAAAGGGCTGCAAGACGACGGCAGCCAATAGCACGATGACTAGGAAGACACCACGACTGAAAGGGCATCTACACGAAGAGGATAAAAGCGACGCGCCGCCTATCCACGGCCGCACTCGAAGTCCTGCACTAGAAGACGCTCTAGAAGAGCCATGCAAGAAGACGAGCCATGACTGGTGGACAGTATTATTTACTTGCATGGAAATTGTATATACCGAATGCCGTTGATCATTTGCACGTCGCCAATTCCGTGCGACACGTCATTGTAGAAACAAAAATTAAGTATTCTCAATTCAATTGCTGTAATAAACTCCATTAATATGATTTGCTTGTTATGTTGTCTAGCTATCCGAGAAAACAGCTTCCTAGGCGCCCTATAAGAGACGAGCGGGCAGGACCCCATACAATGTGCGCACCTCATCAGACTATGACGCTATACAGGCCTCACTCTGTGCACCAGTGCATAGGCCCCACCCCCTCCACAGCCTCATGGTACAGTCAACACTAGTACATTGGTTGTTGTACATCAGCTGGCAATAACAGAAAGACAGTCTACAAATTTTCCTGTTGTTTCCATGTAATAAATAACAGCCAGGAAACAGACTCTGGTATTACGATTTATGGAATCTGCATAAATTGGCTGTACATCAGCTGGCAATAACGTAAGGACAGTCTACAAGTTTTCCTGTTGTTTCCATTTAATAAACAACAGTCAGGAAACAGACTGTGGTATTATAATTTATGGAATGTGCGTACTACTGTTCTTCAATTTAATTTTTAATGTAATGATGTTACTATAAAGCTATTAAGTAGTTTCATAAAGGGTACAACACAAGTTTAGCGAAGGACTAATCTGGATAATTTATGTGGAAGAACAGCAAATATCATGTTGTTTAATAAAATTCCTTCTGGTGCCACATACAATCATTTAACTTTATTGTTTGCACATGCTACACTGAATTATTTTACTTCCTTTATATGCCTGACAGCAATTTGATGATTTTGCATTCACTATTTCCAGTCAATAAATATAATTCATGCCAAGTATCTCCACAAGCTGGCTAGAATCCATCATCACATAAATGAGTCAACCAAAGTCGTCCGACAAAGTACACCACACATGGGGTAACTCTCCAGTAACAAATTGTTTAGAGACAAAATGTGACTCCAAATGGGGTGCTCAACGCTTTATTAAATACCCATACTTGATGCTATAAACAACGTATGTTCTGGAGTGCTCATACCAAATATCAAGGGAAATAACAAATTAGGGAATTGGCATGGTAAATATACAGCAGTAAACTTACGAATCTGTGTTGCTTGTTGATTGTACAAAATGAAAGAACAAGGGTATTGTAACGCAGTCACAATTTATTTGTTGTTTCATTTAGTATCAATAACAGTCATGGTGTAAGGGGTCAATCGCCCCTTGCGTATTGAGAACAATATATCTTTGCCTCATGCAGGTCGCAGTAGGTACTACTAGCCGAGCGGCCGGTGCGCCCAGGAGTTTGTGTTGAGACTTTTAGTTGTTGGCTGCTAAACGAGCAGGGCGGGTTTCGGTAGGACGGCCGACGGCGTTTACAGGTGTTTAACGGCTGTGTGTGTCATCCAACGTCGTGAGCCTGACCTCCAGAAAATACATGAATGTCATTAACTGAGTGATTTGTTGACGTTTATAAGTGTTCATTTGTGCACCGTGGTTACGCGACAACTGCGCCGGGCTCCCACAATTTGAATTGTAGTAAGTATTGTGTTTTCAGTGCCACGTGGAAAATATTGGTTTACGATGATATTAATAGGCGCCCTGTGATGAGTTAACTGATATTACTTTGTCAGTCGAAGGGAGTAACTGCCTCATTCATGCTCTTTAGACAATAGATATTGAGCCGTAACAAAGAAGTATCTATCTATTATTGCCACCTGATATCCTAATTAGCTTTGTTGGATTTGATACGAAACAATTTCCATTCAAATATTAACCGATCAGCCTTTATCAGTCGCACGCGGTCACCAGTTGATAACGGTGATTTAATAAGGGAGTTTTTCAACGGTAAAGCCTAAATAAAACGTCACATTTACACAGGGTGACTCTTATCAATGTTTAAAAACTCCCGAGGCGAGATAGATTATGCTGAGACAAGTAATTTAATGTAAGACACATGGGGCTGCAAATGTCGTGAGATATCCTACAAATGGACGACAGAAGTTGAACATGTGACGTCTCCAGGTGATGTTCCTCGCGGTCGTGGAGCGATCCCACCCTCGCTGCAGGGGCGCTGTTACACATGATACGCTAGGCGACTTTGTTTTCCTTTATTATCCGATGTGATATGGTAGTGCTCGCTGTAGTGGTAATAGAAGACTACGATGAGTCGGCTTACATTTAACAAGCTTGCACACATGAATCTCTATTATGATATTCCTAATTCCAATGCACTTGTAGTAAGGCTTATCTACATCTACATAATACTCAGCAAGCCACCTGATGGTGTGTGACGGAGGGTGCTTTTGTATCACTGATTCCTCCAACCCTATTCCACTCGCGAACAGCGCTTAGGAAGAATGATTGTGGTAAGACTTTGTATTGGCTCTAAAATTTCTAGGATATTCTCCTCGTAGTAATTACGTGACACATACGTGGGGAGAAGTACTATGTTGTCCGACTTTTCCCGGAAAGTGTTCTCTGGAAATATCAATAGTAAATGTCTCCGTGATGCACAACGCTTCTCTTGTAATGTCTGCCAATGGAATTTGTTGAGCATCTCCGTAACACTCTCACGCCGGCTGAACGATCCCGTGACGAAACATGCCGCTCTTCGTTGGACGTTCTCTACACTTTCTGTTAGTCTTGCCTGGTAGGGATCCCAGACGGATGAACAGTACTCAAGAATTGATCGAACGAGCGCTTTATAATGAATTTCCTTCGTGGATGAGTCACCTTCCTTTAAAATTCTTAACATGAATCTGAGTCTGGCATCTGCTTTCCCTACTTTATCAGGTCATTCCACTTAATACCGCTATGGACAGTCACTCCTAAAAATGTTACGGCAGATACTGTTTCCAGCGGTTTGTCATCAAGAGTGCGGCTGTACAGTTGCAGGTTCCTTTTCCTATATATTCGCAGTGTAGTACATTTATCTACGTTCAGGGTCAACTACCATTCATCAATGCCCTGGAGGTTATTCTGCAAATTGTTACTACCTTCTGGTGTAGTTACTTTGTTATAGACAAGAGTATCATCTGCGAACAAAGAGCATCGGACCCTTTCTACTACAGCATTTTCCCATATATATTGTAAACTGTGATGGTCCTATCACACTTCCTTGGGGTGATACCGAAATTACCTTTACATCTATCGAATTTGTTACGTTAAGAGAGATGTGCTGAGTTCTGTCTGCAAGGAAGTGTTGAATCCAGACCCAAATCTGCTCTGATACTCTATAAGCTCGTATTTGTTTTTCACTAAACGGCAGTGCGGGACGGTGTCACATGCCTTCCTGAGCGCCCTTGCTTATGGCGCTGTCGACCTCAGGTAGGGACAGAGCGAGCTGAAATGGTTCAAATGGCTCTGAGCACTATGGGACTCAACTTCTGAGGTCATTAGTCCCCTAGGACTTAGAACTACTTAAACCAAACTAACCTAAGGACATCACACACATCCATGCCCGAGACAGGATTCGAACCTGCGACCGTAGCGGTCTCGGGGTTCCAGACTGCAGCGCCTAGAACCGCACGACCACTTCGGCCGGCAGAGCGAGCTGAGTTTCGCACGATCTCTATTTACACGTCCGTGAAGGAACGGTTAAGCGATGGAGCACTTGTATTGAAGCACACGGAGTAAATTTCGAAGCCTTTTTGTAAATGTGATCATCATTGGAGGTAGAAGTTACATGATTGTTTCCCTCGCTGCAGCCAAGCAAAAGCTGTTCTCATTTTGTGTTTCTTACCTTTAGTCCCTTGACGCAGATATTGTGAGGCTAATTAATGAGCTATTGGACTGAGAAGTAGCGGCTCCATTCACGCAAATTGACAATGAAATTACAATGAAATCCAGACCACTAGCTGCTTGCACGCATCGATAAATATCAACGGAGACTGTTGAAAATGTGTGCCCCAACTGAAACTCGAACCCAGGATCTCCTGCTTACATGGCAGACGCTCTATGAGACTTTTTTTCGAAAAAAGAAAAAGAAAGGTTTTGTCTGTTTTATGGCTAAAACGATTGCTGCATTTCTTCTACCTCTTGTATACAGGAAAGGAACAATAAATTAAAAACAAATGGATCGCCCAGATATCTAACCCGTGTTGCTGACCAAGGTTGGTGGAGGCAAGGAGGGTAGGGGTCGAATTCCGAGGCTACGATGTCTCTCCCCTCCTGCCATTTAAGTGCAACATTAATTCTTTTTTTTTGTATTTTTGTATTTTTTATATAAGAAGCAACAGAAACAAGGGAGCCACACGCTAAAAATTACGCCGATAATGTGAGCTAAACAAGGCCATCTTGCTCGCTGGGATCGCCTTATTGAAGCGGGCGGCCAGTATGAGGCTGTCGTCATTGCAATGGACTTCACCAGTCATCAACCGTCGAAACGTCCGGGGCCGCTGCACACAGTCTGTTTCTGCTACCGTGGGGGAATCGTGGAAACATCACGTGTGCAAGTCAATTTCTACTCACACCCGGCACACCCAGCTGGGCCATAGGTCCGTGAATGACGATCCCAAATAGTTAGCAAAAGGGCTCCGGTATTCCGTTCTGTGCGTTAAGACCAGGAGCTCGTCGATCATGTACTGCTACAAATCCAGGACTTCCTTTTCGCCATCGCAGTATATGTAGTGTATCGCTATTCCTTATACCCAATTGACCGCATTCATCCGGGTCATCGGGAAACAGGCGGCGTCTGGATGAAAGAGGTCCAGGGGCACAAGCAAAACATAGGGGCAGCGTAGCAGGAAAGCCAGTACCTGGCGTATAAGTTTCCAGCACTCGCGTGCGGGGCCACAGTTCAGGGTGTGTGCGTTCGTGTCTACCATCGCGCAAAGGGACCACATAGGGTCGTCAGTTACGTGAATGGCATGTAGCTTTCGTCGGGTCAGAAACTTATCGTTAGCAACCACATACTACGTCCACTGCAATAACGTTGAGAGGAAGGGCACATGGATGGCTGCCAAACTCGCGTCCAGTCGACCGTGGGGTGGCGTCGTACAATGTCGTTAGCTGGATTCCAGCGTTGGAGAACGCTATAATAAGTCTTTGCTGCCGGATTCCATGTCACCGATATAACCCCCAACATATAGCTGTGCTCCACGAGAAACATCCTAATATGTGATACCGAGAGTGATAAATGTTCAACAGGTACCGTGGGCACAGCGTGTGCGACTCTGCCTTTGCTATCAGGATGCCAGTAAGACTGTCTGTTGGTGAAAGCCAGAGTCACCGCATTGAGCGAAGGTACAGTGCCAATGCCCTATGCTTGACTTGAGTGAGTCCAATGCCTCCTTTGTGGGAGGATAAAATAAGAGCAACAAAACAGATCTTAAAAACGGCACCAGCGT
Organism: Schistocerca piceifrons; assembly: GCF_021461385.2. NCBI lineage: Eukaryota > Metazoa > Arthropoda > Insecta > Orthoptera > Acrididae > Schistocerca > Schistocerca piceifrons. The sequence goes on along the minus strand of NC_060138.1, from coordinate 502,875,765 downwards.
TCACCACGTGTCCAAACACTGCTATCGTGTATGTAATCGGCAATAAGTGGGCGTAATGGTTAAGGTGAGAAGCCATGTACACGTAGACGTATTGAGCCCGTTGCAAACTGTCCAACGATCTGAACTTGTTGAGGTGAGAATCTATGCGGAGTCGTCGTAATAACTTACGATACTTGAAGGCCACCGTACGTTGTATTTGTCGATGGAGCGATATCCCAAATATTTCAGCATTGGGACCTTTGTCAGGGGCACATCCTGTTCTGCAGGCATGCCTCGTCCCACCTCCATGTAGCGTGATTTCCGGCGGTTGATCACACTGCCTGCCTCCTGCCATACTGTTGGAGCCGGAAAAGCATCGTTTGTATTTCGTCACCACTCCGTGCTAAGAACATCACATCGTCGGCGTATGCACCACATCTAGAGGTCAATGAGTGGAGACTAAGACCTTACAAGCGTCTCCGCAGTCCGTGAAAAGCTGGTTCGAGGGAAATGGCGAATAACATGGCAGATAGAGGACAACCCTGTCGGACAGACATGTTGACACGGACGGACACTGACCGATAGTTGTTTACCATAATCCTCAGCCCGTGGATCACACGAAGTACAATAGATGTCGTCATGCGTGAGATATCGATGTGATTCATAACTGCAAGCAGGAAACCACGTTCGACGCTATCGAAAGCATGGTAAAAATCCAGCGCAACAAGAGCACCATGGAAGTGGTATGTTTGCATGAGCGTCACCACGTATCTATAGGTGCCTAAAGTCGTAAACACATTAGTGTCGCCTCCGAGGCGAGTTTGATCAGTGTGAAAGGCCGCCATTGACGTAGATCTGAGCATCACATGTAGGATGCATGTCAACAGCTTGTAGTCGGTGTTTAGCATTTTCAACAGGTGAAAATTAGCTAGGCGACAGCCTCCTCCGGGTTTCGGCACCGGAATCAAGAGACCCTCAGTGAATTCAGATTGTACCTGAAAATCGGGGTTCAGGAATTCTCTGTACATCCTGATCCACATTGGGCCCATAAGATCAAATAACCTTTTGTAAAATAAAGAGGGAGTCCGTCAGGGACTGGCGATTTGTTGGGAGCACCACGCAACATAGCCTCTAGTAGTTCTTCAAAAGTCCCCTCCGACAAGATCGTTGTGGGTTCCGAGACATGGGTGGGTCAGAGAGGACTTCCCTGACTCGTACATCCATGTTTTACTCTCTCTCGTAGAGAAGTGTATATGACTGTGTGAACGCACGTACACCCACCAGACATACGGCGTCGATATGTTGCAACTGTGACTTGACGTGGTTTTTAGCCGATTGTCGTTCCGGCGACGGTGGTTGCACAGCCAGTTCGCGGAGCGTAGGGTAGTAGGGAGCAGTGCTCGCAGTATACCAGTGCGCTCTATCTCGTCTATAGCTGGCTAATGTTCGGCACAAGGCGGCTCTGACACACCGTACCCACCACTGAAGTACGGAGCCGTAGGCAGGTAATCGCCGATGGCATTTGCTTCATGTCGATTCAACTTTGCGTCTGCAATTTACCTCATCAAGAAGGGCCACACCGAGGCGCCACGAACCTCTACTTCGTCGGACGCGTTGGCGGGAGAGGGCGAGAGTACACACATACGTTAGGAGATCAGTGAACGCTGACGGCCACATCTGAGCGTCGGCAACTGCCGACCGCAGGTCGCATGTAACTTAGGCTCGATCCAAACGGCGGAATGACTAGTAAAGTAGTTGTATGCCTTAGGTCGCCGTGTTGTATGACCAAAGTATCCAACGAAACCAAGTCCCTTACAAGTGCCTGAAATGCTGGACAGGTGGTATAGTGCGGCCCCTGGTCGGATGGTCTGAGCACACAATTGAATCTCTGCCTACTACTAAGTGGTCGCCATTGCCCTGTAAGAGCAGAGCTATATCTTCGGCAGAAAAGATGCGGCCTTCTCTCCTTCTGTCATTACATTCAATACTATTAGAAACGTAATTATCACCGTGGCCTCAGTAAATTATTGTTTGCCGCACAACATATGCTAGTTAAGTGAACAATGATGTACGTGCTCCTCTAGCAGGGAACCGTAAATAGATGGCTGTCGCCTCCTACTCAGACGAAAATCTGTGGTTATTCATGCTGTAAGACGTCGTGGTCTCCTAACCTTCATTGCTTACATATTCCGCCCTCACAATCATATTCCGCATAGCAAGACGCTTCATTCGAACCCAAATTCGACAGATAAAGTCAATGTTGTATGAATTCATGTAAACGATATGCAAATATCAAGTAAATTACAAGTGCGCACCGTGGTTGAAATACTCGAGGCTGGCATACACACACACACATACAAGACACGACGGTCACAAAAGATTTTAGTTTGGCGAGGCAAACCGCATACCAGGACGCTGGTCCCTTCTTGAGGACCAGTCAACCTACCTACATTGGCCAACGACCTGTGTTCGGCTTAAAAGCTAATTCCGCTACATTGTGTGGGAGCGCCCAGACTACGCATTCTTTACAAATATAGCACGCAGTTTCAGAGGTTTTCACAGAGAGACAGCAAACGCCAAACGCAGATGCTACAGATTTCTGGATTGGTCGCTTTAAACGAAACGTCATTCTCCCGTTTTAGAAGAGCAATGCTGATTGGCACATGGTATTTCTGACGCCTTATGCTGAAGGAGTAATGGAAGAGACTGAAAGATATACTCCTTCACGTCTTGCGTGGAGAGGGGCTGTTCTGTTGTCGCTCTTGTAGCGAGAACACGTAACGAGAGCGTGTGCACTCATATGTGTACTCAAAGAGCGAGGAACAAGTCTCTCCTCAGTACTTCACTGGGAGAGCTCCTCTGTCGAGAGCGAATCAGAGTGCGACTCTATATAGAGTCCTTGCAATTAAGCATTGTTCACTGTGTTGGCCGCCACACTTATTGTGCGGTGTGAACAGACTAAGTTATAGTTAAACGCCTGTGAGCGAATTTTTGAGTGGCGAATAGGAGTCATTGACTTCATCAAGGCGTAGGGAGAGTCTGATTGGCGAAGGTCAATACAGATAGAACGAGAGTTATCTTATTTGTCAGCAGCGAGCGGTGCAGGCAGCAGTCTTCGCAGCTTACGGTATTGTGCAGTACAGCTCTTGCGAGCCCCATGTTTCCGCCAGAACAGTACACTTCACTGTATTTCACACGCAACAGCCTCGACCATACCTAGCAACATTCTAACAGATAATTATTCAAGTTGTGTAGGCGCGGCTCTCAGCCATTCTGCCAAGTCAATAACAATCTTAAACTTTTATATTGGAACAAATAAGCCCTCGGTCACTAATATTATATTTTGACTTAATATTTGTGACCGAGGGCTTATTTTTTCCAATATAATTCTGACACAGTCACTGAACCCTAGCAGCTATGTTCAAAGTTTTATAAATCTTAAACTTTGTATAGAAATTTCATTAGCGAATCCTATCCTTAAGAGGTAACTTCACATTCCGAAAAGAACCTGGAAATAACTTGTTCAGTTCATAACCAAAAGTACCATCGTGATTTCTCAGAATTTCTGAAAAATAAATAATAATTTTCATTAATTTCATGTTTTTCTTACACTAACTAGCACTATTACAGTACCTAAGTATCCCATTAGTTACGTAAGAAATTTTGTGAATTTTTGTGTCATTTCCTTACAGCGAACGACTCCAGAAAATATTTATTGCTGAAAGTTTTTCAGGCATTTCTCTTTAGAACGTTAGGAGCGTCTGTCTGACTTCTGTAGTAGTGAGGGGGTGCAAATTGCATCTTGCAGGAGCCACAGGGTAAAGGGTACATCTCAGATTAATCCATTGCGCAGAATGGCAGAACAGCACCCATACGCTCACAATGCTGTTAGGAGACACACTTTGCTAGTAAGAGCCACGGAAAAAGTGATTGATATTGTGTGGGTTTTGGTCCTTTTACGCAGTGTATTATTAATTCTTATATCATGACTCATCAGCCTTGATAACTGAACTTTTTCCACCAAAGCAGATTATATGTATAGTAATCGCAACGTTATTTTTACACGTTTCATTACTGTCATCCGAGTAATGCGTATCGAAAGTAGTGTTCAGCATTAAGTCATTGAATTGTAGTATCGCTATGCTCTTGACGAAACATTCCACATTACATTACATTATTTGGGCATGCAGAAAAGTAATGTAACCGAAATTTTTATTCCGTTATCAAAATCGGCTGAGGTATTGTATCTGATGTGTATCACTCTGACTACCTCGCCGCAAGTTACAACCCTCTGTCGCTAGAGGGGCCCCGAATCTGACAGTGCAATATGGCGGTGTGTAACATGACTATGTCGATGCGTGAGAAACAGTGTGCTGCAATCGAGCTTCTAATCGCAGAACACGGTCTTCTGCATATTCGGAGGCGTTACTTTTCATCACTCCGTCACACATGAAGATCACTTAAATCATTTAGTAAGAAAATTTTGAACACAGATTTTGCAGTTAAGAGTAGAAGCAAATACTTAAAACATAGACACTATAACCTAAAGGAAGTTCACATTCATGAAAACGTACTGAATGGATGAATATTAAATTTAGAGGCAAAATGCGCAGCACAAGGTCAAATGCTCTCCTGCGTTTGATGTAACGAATAAAAAAGAGCATTTAGTCACTTAATTCGATAGATAAAATTCTTTAGTCAGAAGCTTCTAATGAAGTAATCCAGACTCATGTACACAGGCTGGAAATTGAAGCTCAGGCGATGTCAGCTTTTGCAGATAGTAAAAAAAAAAAAATAAAAAAAAAAAGTTTGGAGAAGATTTTTAGTCAGCCCATTTGAAAACTTGTATGTGTACCGACCCAACCTGGGCCGATTGCTAACAAAGGTAATATGGCAGTGCTGACCTGTACAAAAGTAATTACAGCTCTACTTTGCATTACTGTTAGTCGTGGTATATAGGTGTACGGATGCAGATTGGCCAATATATAGTATCCGCTGATGTGCGAACGAGGGGTGAGTCGTGGGGGAATAAAAGAGCAGCGGATTAGTGAGGCAGGCAGAGTGATGACGTGCAGCACAGAGAACCTCCCTGCCCCCACTCTGCTCGCTCCACTGTAGTCTGCAGTGGTGTGAATAGCGCCGAAATGAGCCACGGCGCGGCGCTGATGGAGCCACGAATCGAGGGGCGGCTGCTTCTTCTCGCTGAAATTGATGGAGGGCTGCATCCGTGTGCGAGTCGGACTTGCAGACCCTGCGCCAGTGCGCACGCGCGAAGCACGATGGCTTCCGGGCCCATCCGCTGCTAACAAGTGTGCTTCCTGGAACGCGCAGATAAGACGCGCGTCCTGAATTGCCCGCGTTGCATATCTCTGTAACGGCGCTAAAAGGGTCACGAGGTAAGGTGAAACTGCATCGCAGCCGGAGCTCTGAGGACACAGTCGGCTTACATTGCTCTGTTCCTTCGGAGTTGCTGCTTCTTCGCTTCCCATGTTTCACGTTCATTTGCTCATAAGTGCACTGGATTGGCAAATGGGAACAATTGCTCTACACAGTATAACTGATGAACGCTGAGAAACAGAGACAACGTAAATAAGGCTGCTTAGTTTGAAAATATTTCCTTTCTGCTAAAACGTCGTCTTCAGTTGCAATATTTAATTTTTACATTTTGGTCGAGCATCTCCGCTCTCGTTGACATTTGACTTTTCCGGACGTTACGTATTCTTAAGTTCATCATCTTCGTTGGGTATGACATTCTGCATCGGTGAGAATGTCTTACATTTGCTCATCTTCCTTCCTACCGTATCTTCATGGGGTCAGCATACGAGTCTGGATTTCGCACTGTTGTCCATCAACTTCGTTGGGCAAAAAATGTATACTTTCTGCATCGGTAAAAACCTTCTCCATTTGCCCTTATTCTTTCATCCAGTACCTTCACAGATTCGGCATGTTAATTTGGATTTGGCGTTGTTAGTGGTAGATGGTGGCCAGATGCTCTCCATGTGACTACCCCTTCCACCCTGTGACCGAATTTCTGCACCCTATTTGATTACGTCTAGTTTTATCCCATCTGGAAGCGTGCGAACGTTTTCGAAATGTCTGGGAATCGTGTAACTGAGATGGGATGTGGATACCAGCCCAGTATTTGTCTACTCGGATGTGACAAACCACCTCAAAATGACTTTCAGACTGCGGCACACCTGCCCTCGTCATTGGTCCACTGGACGGACCAATCAGGAGCCAGCACGCCTCCCAGAATACCGGAGGGCAATTTTATAAACAATTTTTGTTATATTTAGCTTTAAATAATAGAAGCAGCGTAAAGAGACTTTATATATCCTTCTTTCCTCTTTTTCTCTCTTTCTGTCTGGTTTATAAGATCTAGTTACAAAACATCTGCGGCAATTCGCCCCACTTTTCAGAAACCTGAGCTTTAAGTTTTGAATACAATACAAAGCACTCCACTATCGTGTAATATCAAAATTGGACACGAAGCTATTTTTTATCAACAGAAAACGCTATAAAGAATGAATATCTCTAATATCTCTGAGAACTGTTACCAACCGGGGAAAGGGGGGGGGGGGGGGGTAGGTGGAGGCGTTCCTTACAAGTTTGCACTTAAATATTTGCAATAAAGTAATAAGTTTATTGCTTACAACATTGGAAGGTATCAGTAACAGAAATATCCCTAACCTACGATTCACAGTCACGGACGGCTCTTGACGGAATGTTTCACAATAATTTATGTCATTAAACAGGTAACCTGGTTCCAGTTGCAGGGTACATATACAGGGTGTTACAAAAAGGTACAGCCAAACTTTCAGGAAACATTCCTCACACACAAATAAAGAAAAGATGTTAGGTGGACATGTGTCCGGAAACGCTTAATTTCCATGTTAGAGCTCATTTTAGTTTGGTAGAGGCGGACCAATTCCATGGCCTCCACGCTCTCCTCACCTCAACCCTCTTGACTTTCATTTATGGCGGCATTTGAAAGCTCTTGTCTACGCAGCCCCGGTACCAAATGTAGAGACTCTTCGTGCTCGTATTGTGGACGGCTGCGATACAATAAGCCATTCCCCACGGCTGCATCAGCGCATCAGGGATTCCATGCGACGGAGGGTGGATGCATGTATCCTCGTTAACGGAGGACATTTTGAACATTTCCTGTAACAAAGTGTTTGAAGTCACGATTGTACGTTCTGTTGCTGTGTGTTTCCATTCCATGATTAATGTGATTTGAAGAGAAGTAATAAAATGAGCTCTAACATGGAAAGTAAGCGTTTCCGGACACAAGTCCACATAACATATTTTCTTTCTTTGTGTGTGAGGAATGTTTCCTGAAAGTTTGGCCGTAGCTTTTTGTAACACCCTGTATAATGAGTTTCAAGAGCAACAGAACGAAAACGTGATTTTCAGTTCGAAAATTCAAAAAGTTGTCACAGTCTACTCACCGATAGTTGTCTAACACAGTAAGACAAGTATTACGGTTAGAAACAGTTTTCAGGCAGCATAACTAACGGGTACATACATCCAGGTCCTGAGAACTGAGGCACTAAGTGGTTTGCAACAAACTTTACACGTAGTTTCGGACCTCCACGGAACTCTTTCTCGATAACGGCCCCTGCAAAACGATTAAACGAAAAAAAGTTTCTCGTTTACTAAATTAAGTCTAAATAATTAAACGTGTGAAATCATCCACAATGGAATCCGCTACATCTCGGTTACACGATAAATAACTCTAATCTGAAGTAAATTCAGCTAAATACACAGGTACTAAGATTACGAATAACTTAGATTGGAACGATCATACATACAATGTTGTGGGTAAAGCACGTCAAAGAATGCGTTTTACTGGCAGAGTACTTATGATAAGCGAATTGGGATGGCAATCATTAAAATGAAGCAATTTTTAGTTGTGGGAGGATCTTCTCATGAAATTTCAATCACCAGCTTTCTCCTCAGATTGTGAAAATATTTGGTTAGTGAACATCTACTTAAGGAGAAATGATCATCATCATAAAATAAAAGATTTCAGAGCTTGCACGGAAGATTTAAATGTTATTTTGTAATGTGGCACGGAGAGAAGTAGCGTGAAGTTGATTCGACGAACCACCTGTCAGGCATTTAATCGTGAACTGCTAGTGATACGAGGCCGTTGGGATCCAGCACGGCGCTCCGTATTACCCTCCTGAACCCAACGAGTCCATATTATGCTAACAGTCATTGGATCTCGACCAACGCGAGCAGCAATGTCGCGATACGATAAACCGCAATCGCGATAGGTTACAATCCGACCTTTACCAAAGTCGGAAACGTGATGGTACGCATTTCTCCTCTTTACACGAGGCATCACGACAACGTTTCACCAGGCAACGCCGGTCAACTGCTGTCTGTGTATGAGAAATCGGTTTGAAACTTTCCTCTTGTCAGCACGTTGTATGCGTCACCACCGGCGCCAACCTTGTGTGAATTCTCTGAAAAGCTAATCATTTGCATATGACAGCATCTTCTTCCTGTCAATTAAATTTCGCGTCTGTAGCACGTCATCTTCGTGGTGTAGCAATTTTAATGGCCAGTAGTGTGTTTTATTTCACAAGCTGCTGCAAAGTTTTTGGGGTACCAGCTGCAGTAGTAAATACCAATATACTTTGTACATGGTCCGCCGTTTAGACAAGCAACCATATTTTATTTTAACCATTCACTCCATCAGTGAAGGTGATGGTGGACTGCAGTAGAGCTGAGTCCATTCAGCCTATTACTTAATGCTGTTGCATCACAGTTTCTTTCTGATCTTGAGTTTTTATTTGATTAGGAAACAGTATGTAATGCTTCCAAATAACCAGGTGCAAGTACAGACTCATATCACAAGTTAGTAATGATGAAGAGTAGACTGAAGTTTAAGAGAATCCTCTGGAGGAATCAGAGTAGAAGGAAGTGTGGTACTGAAATACTGGAATGATGAGACTCATTTGAAGTTCGCTAAGGATGTGGATACTACGATAAGAAATACTGGATTAAGCATTTCCGTTGAAGGGGAGTGGACATTGAGAGAGGACGATTTACTCTCTCACCTATTTCTCACATATGGAAAATTATTAAAGATTTTATTATAACCTGACACACCTTGAGCAAGAGTCCAGAAATTTTATGGCCTGAGCAGATGCTGATGGAGCCTGGTAGGGCACTTAAAGCATGAGGTATTGTTATGATTCTTAGCTCATAGAAATGGCTTGTTTGGAGTTGAAAGCAATCGACGGCGAGCCCATCCCTCAGTAAATCTTATCAGACAGTCCCACAGCCATACAGGGCAGACAGGGTAGCCCCTTATCGAGACAGGGCTCAAACAGAACAATGCCACTATACCTGCCATGGCACCAGCAGAAGACTTCACACGGGCGACGGTTTAAGGAATGCGTCTACCCAGTGGAGTCGTAAGCCAGGCATTGTGTGCAGAGCCAAATGTAGTAAAAATTCACATGTTTTCATGTTCTCTGGGAAACGTTTAGAGACAGAATCTTTATTAGACGACCTAGCTAGGACTAACAATCTCCAAGGTACAGGCGATTTAGATAAAGATCTTTGAGATTGTATCTGTTTGCTTGTTGTTGGAAGTGACATGACCTTGGGGAAAATCATCTCTTCCCCCTGTGCAACAACTTAAAAAAAGCCAGTATTTAGCAATTTCTATTTGAAAAAAAATATGCAGGTTTCTCAACTCTTGCCCTGGTTCGACATGAGTTTGTGCTGTCGTGTGGGAGGGGAGATTTGGCGCCTCTAAGCCTTGTGATTGGCTCAAGATGGTGTGAAGGCGGTGTCGTTCATGCATCTTGTGGGAAAATGGATTTTTTTTTTTTTTTGTGTAGAGGTGAGAAGTTCTGGGGTATGGGTCTGTGGTCTGGTCGAAGCTCTGGCATGTGTCATTGGTAGAGAGGACTCTGGTAAAGAGTAAATTGCGATCTGTCTTCCTGACCGTTAGACAGTCAGATTGTAGCGTTTCTTTCATGGTCGCGATCGATTCACGGGTTTTACCTCCACATCTCACCTCCTCCGCCACACACATTGCCAGCTGCAAGTCACGTCACCGCACGAAATAAACAGGGTAACGTACTGCCGCTCCGGCATTGTCAGGGCGTACAGATCTCAATCGCTACTTGCTGTCAACTGCACCTACGTAGAGAAACGTCAGTAGATTTGACCAATCGAAGTCTGCACAGTGGCAGATCTATTCAGCTTGCGTTATCCACATTTTTAAGGGCGCAGTACTTGACTCACTGAGCACCTAGTTAAACTGCCTTTGTCAACCAGGATCCACCCAGTGGAATATTAAATCATCTGTTAATTGTTTAGGGAATTCAGTCTATAACTTGTTTAGTATAATTTATGTCTTGTTTATTAAAATAAATGTTGTTAGTGCACTTAATTTTGCCAACATTCTCAATCAATTAAATAGTTCAAACAAGTTACCTTTCAAAAACTCTAAAAATGCCGAATATAAATGTTGGAAAACCAACGTGGATACAAGGAAGGTAACTGCGAAGAAATCTTGACTAATAGAAGAAATGCTTGAATTGATCTAAGAAGGAAGGAAGTATAAAACTGTTGAAGGAAAGACAGGACTTTGAAATGAAACAGATAGGATGTGCAGGGCGGCCGAGGCGAAATGGACGCCAGGTAGATGTGAAGAAAAATATCAGACAACCTTCAGCGAAATTAAAAGCAAGGATTGTAATATCAAGATTTCAGTGGGAATCCCACTGCTAAACGCAGAAGAGAGAGCTGATCAAAGTCTGCACAGCGGCAGATCTATTCAGCTTGCGTTATCCACATTTTTAGGGGCACAGTACTTGACTGACTGATCACCTAGTTAAACTGCCTTTGTCAACCAGGATCCACCCAGTGGAATATTAAATCATCTGTTAATTGTTTAGGGAATTCAGTCTATAACTTGTTTAGTGTAATTTATATCTTGTTTATTAAAATAAATGTTGTTAGTGCACTTAATTTTGCCAACATTCTCAATCAATTAAATAGTTCAAACAAGCTGCCTTTCAAAATCTCTAAAAATGCCAAATATAAATGTTGGGAAACCAACGTGGATACAAGGAAGGTAACTGTGAAGAAATCTTGGCTAACAGAAGAAATGCTTGATCTAAGAAGGAAGGAAGTATAAAACTGTTGAAGGAAAGGCAGGACTTTGAAATGAAACAGATAGGATGTGCAGGGCGGCCGAGGCGAAATAGACGCCAGGTAGATGTGAAGAAAAATATCAGACAACCTTCAGCGAAATTAAAAGCAAGGATTGTAATATCAAGATTTCAGTGGGAATCCCACTGCTAAACGCAGAAGAGAGAGCTGATAGGCCTATGTGGTGGAGGGGGGAGAGAGCTTTTCCATAATGACGTGATAGACAAAGAAATAGGACTCGACGTAGAACACAGAGGGGATCCAATATCAGGGTCAGTATTAAAAAGAGCTCTGGAAAGTTTGAGATCAAAAGGCAGAACGAATAGATACAGTTGCATCCGACTGTCTAAAGTTACTGGGGAGAAGAGGCAACCAAACGTCTATTCAAGATGTTGTGTACAATCTATGAGATTGACGACATACAATCAGACTTTCGGAGAAATATTGTCGACACAATTCCGAAGACAGAAAGGAAGGATAAATGAGAGAACTATAGCGCAATCAGATTAACAGTTCATGCTTCCAATTTCCTCACAAGAATAATAGTCTGAATAACCGAAAAGAAAATTGAGAATCTAGAATGAAATTTTCACTCTGCAGCAGATTGTGCGCTGATATGTAATTTCCTGGCAGATTAAAACTGTGTGCCCGCCCGAGACTTGAACTCTGAAACTTCGCTTTTCGCGGGCCGGTGATCTACGGACTGAGCTATCCAAGCACAACTCACGATCCGTCCTCACAGCTTCATTTCTGCCAGCAACTCGTTTCCTACCTTCCAACCTTCCAGAAGCTCTCCTGCGAACACTGCAGAACTAGCGCTCTTGGATGAAAGGATACTGTGGAGACATGGTGTAGCCACAGCCGGGGGGGATGTTTCCAGAATGAAATTTTCACTACGCAGCGCAGTGTGCGGTGATATGAATCCTTCCTTCTAGCAGTGCAAGTTCTGCAGGTTCGCAGGAGAGATTCTGTATAGTTTGGAAGGTAGGAAAGGAGGTGCTGGCAGAAATAAAGCTGTGAGGACGGGTCGTGAGTCGTACTCGAATAGCTCAGTTGGTAGAGCATTTGCCCGCTAAAGGCAAAGGTCCTGAGTTCGAGTCTCCGCCTAGCACGTAGTTTTAATCTTTCAGGAAGATTCAACTGAGAACCTGTTAGGACAGCACGGGTGATTTAAACCATACTTAACAAACCGAATGCAGAATGGTGTGCTGAAAAGTTCAAACAATGTCGGAAGGGTATAAAATTTTACTGACTGGAAGGAAATCATGAATGGAGCCTCACAGGGCTCAATTTTGGGTCCGTTCCTATTCCTTATACCTGAACGACATTCCTCTTAACATTCATCAAGGAAAATTGGTACTTTTTCAGATGACAATAGTGCTAGAAAAATTGCAGTTCGAGGGAAAGGAACAGATGTTAAATTATATTTTACAAAGAATTTTAAAGTGGTTGTCAGAAAATGGATTCTCCCTAAATTATGAAAAACCACATTGTATTTAGTTCTGTGCGACAAACAGTCGTACGTACTCACAAGTGATGTAGCACATGAGAAGTAGCAGGGTACCACATGAGAAGCAATACAGTACCAATAGGGTAGAATGGTCTAAATTTTTCGGTGTACATATCGACGACGGCTTGAAATGCAAGATGCATATTACTGATCTCAATTAAGATCAGCCACTCTTACTTTTCGTATAATTGACGATCTTGGAACAAACAAATCTACTTCCTGGCATATTTCCACTCAATAATGTCTTATGGAATAATTTTCTGGGGTAACTCATCACTTACTAGGAAAGTATTGATTGCACAAAGTGCGAGCAGTATGAATAATGTGTTCACCACGGACGTCACGTAGGTACCACATCAAGGAGCTAGCCATTGTAATGTAGGACGTTAATGTCTGTATTTAACATGTTACAACCAGTGATCTCAATTTCGATAGCACGAGGTATTTGACTGACGATTAACTCTTGTCCTACAAATAGCTGCTTCCCCTCACCAGCCTTAGTGCTCACTCCCCATTCCTGCTTTTGTAGAAGTAACAGGTTTTTGCTGCCTGCATTACATCGTACATATCGACGACGGCTTGAAATGCAAGATGCATATTACTGATCTCAATTAAGATCAGCCACTCTTACTTTTCGTATAATTGACGATCTTGGAACAAACAAATCTACTTCCTGGCATATTTCCACTCAATAATGTCTTATGGAATAATTTTCTGGGGTAACTCATCACTTACTAGGAAAGTATTGATTGCACAAAGTGCGAGCAGTATGAATAATGTGTTCACCACGGACGTCACGTAGGTACCATATCAAGGAGCTAGCCATTCTAACTTCACTGAATATATTCGCTAATGAAATCCGTCATAAGTAAAGGATCACAATTTGGAATAAAAGTGATGTCCATACCTACGACACTAGAGGGAAAAGGATCTTTATTACCCATGTATGTTGGTAGCAGACCAAATTTTAAATCTAACTTAAAATTGTTTCTTCTAGACAATTCCTTCTATCCATTAACGAATATTTACTTAGAAACTGGTAGCCAGTTTTTTCTTTCTCTTTTTAAAAAGAGGACACCTTTTTTTAAGTGTAGTTCCATGAGTAGGACACAAAATAATATGTCCATTAACGTTAACAATAGCCATGTGTACATAGCCTGTGAACACACAGGTTCCACATCATTTCGATAAAAGAATCATTCAAGAGATCTAAGGAACATGAAACTTAGTAACTAACGATCAGCTTCGCTTAGGAAATGGTAAAGGTATCAGAGGAGTGGTTCTGACGTTGAGCTTCATTATGGAAGTAAGACCGAAGAAAGATCCTAGCATACTCATACGATTCGTCAACCTAGTAAGGGTGTTCGACTGTGTAAGATGTAGGAGAGAATAATGAACTGCAAGCAGCGGACACTTATATACAGCATACGCGGGAGACAAGCGAGAGCAGGTATACCAAGAACAAAACGCGTGTAAGACAGGGGCGCAGTATGTGTACATCGAAGAATAATTTATTGAAGGAAATGAAAGATTCGACTGTGAGAAGAAAATTCAGGGCGAGAGGATATGAATAACCAGATTCACTATGACATTAATATCCCCAGTGAAAGTGAAGAAGAATGACAGGACCTGCTGAATGAAATGAACAGTCTAATGAGTACCAACTACGGGTTGAGTAGAAAGGCATTAGTAATGAAAAATAGCAGAAATGAAAATAGCGAGAAAACATTAAATTTTGTGATCACAAGTATGACGCAGTTAGGAAGTCCGCTACGTTGCCGGCCGCGTTGGCCGAGAGGTTCTAGGCGCTTCAGTCCGCACAGCTGCTACAGACGCAGGTTCGAATCCTGCCTCAGGCATAGATGTGTGTGATGTCCTTGGGTTAAGTTAGGTTTAACTAGTTCTAAGTCTAGGGGACAGATGACTTCAGTTCTTGAGTCCCATAGTGCTTAGAGCCATTTGAACCATTTGAACCGATACGTTGAAAGACAAACAATCCATAACGCACAAAGCAAGGAGGACATATAAAACAGACTGGCCTAGGCAAGGAAGGCTTTTACGGTGTAGGAAAGTCCACTGATATCAAACGTAGACCTTAATTTGAAGAGGACATCTTATAATGCACCTTCGGAGCGCAGCATCGTGTAGTAGTGAATCGTGGGCAGTGGAAAAACCAGAACAAAAGATGTGAAAGAATTTGAGATATCATGCTACAGAAGAATATTTAAATTAGGTGGACCGATAAAATAAGGAATGAGGAGGTCTTCCGTAGAATAGACGAAGAAAGGAATATATGGAAAACAATGATAAAAAGAAGCGACACGATAGTGAAACGAAACAGGCATTTGGCTAAGGCCTCCTGTTAGATAGACTGGTTGTATGGTGTAAGTCTTTTTACCTGATGCCCCTTCAGTGACTTGCGTGTCAATGAAGATGAAATTTGTGTATGCACGTAGATGGAGAAATATCAGCTGCTAAATAATAGTGGAAATGCGTGGTGAAAACCTTAGAAGATTGAACAACAGAAGTAGTATTTCATAATAAGTTCTTTATAATAGTAAGTGTATACAGAGGACCTTCAGGAAACTTTAACCTCTTCATAAAAAGTCCTGAAGCCCTGTTGTCTCATCTCACAGGAACAAACGAGGAAATAGTGGTTGCTGATAATTTTAATGTGGAATTGTTGAAAAGCTCTGCCAGTGAACTGTTATTGCTGTCAATAACACTTTCATTCAATTTAATGCCTACTGTGAATTTTGCAACCAGGTTATGTAAGTCCTCTGAGACTGCTATCTTTGGAGACAAATCTAGGAAAAATATCATAAAACCAGTAGTAAATGAGCTCTCTGATCATCACATCCAGCATCATGTGTTAAATGTTGAAACTTTTCAGGATAAAAACTATGTTAAATCTGAGTAAAAGAGGGTGATAGATCAGTCAAAATAGAGAATTTTATGAGATTTCTCAGAGACATGAACTGGTTAGATGTTTATTATATTTCTGACTCAAATGGAAAATAGAAACCATTTACTAATAAGGCTGCTTCCTCTTTTGAAACTTGTTTTCCCGTAAAGTTAACTCGAATCAAACAAAAGTAAACCTTGGATTACACAAGGAAGAAAGATGTCATGTGGAACAAAAAGGAGACTGTATGTACCATCCAGGAACGGCTCTGGTGCTAGTATTATAATGTATTACATAGAATACTGCAAAATTTTGAAGCAAGTAATACGTAAATCATGGCACCTTGTTATGAGAAAAAGATAATTACATCAGGCGGCAAAATAAAAACTGTATGCAATGTGGTGAAGACAGAAACAGGTGCAACTTCAGTAAAACGCAAGTGATACTCACTTCTCCGAAAGAAGTAGCATCAATCATAAAATCTTTAAAATTTAAGTACATTGGTGGCTATGATAAAATAACAATGAAGTTAGTCAAGAGTGTTCATGTGAGTTGAGTTCTATCTTAAGTTATTTGTGTAATCAATCCCTTATCAGTAGAGCGTTTTCAGACTTGCTAAAATATGGTGAAGTTAAGTCTCTTAACAAGAAGGGGGATGAAGAGATACCATCAAACTACCAACAAATATCACTTTTGCTGGCTTTTTCAAAAATATTTGAAAAGGTAGTGTTCAACGTCTCCTTAAGCATCTGACTGCAAATAACATACTATCCAAGTCTTAGTTTGGGTTTCTTAAGGGTTCTAACAGAGAGAAAGCTATTTACATGTACAGTGAAAATGTACTTAATTCATTAGATAATAAGTGATAGGCCACTGGCATTTTCTGTGAGCTGTCAAAAGCCTTTGATTGTGTGAATCACAGCTTTATTTTAAGTAAATTACAATATCAGTGGCGATGCTGCGAAATGGTTTAATCTTTTCTAAGTAACAGGAAACAAAGGATATTGTTGCGGAATAACTGTGCAGTAAGCAGTCAGTCTTCATCTGAATGCGAATTGACTACATGTAGTATTCCTCAAGGTTCCATCTTGAGTCTGTTGCTTCTTCTCATGTACATTAATGACCTATCGTCTGTTACATTGCCAGATGCCAAAACTGTTTTGTTTGCAGACGATACAAGCATTGCAATTAGCAGCAAGTCAAGTACAGATTTAGAAATAGCTACTAATCAAACTTACACTGCCATAAATAAATGGTTTAAAGCTATTTCAATGTCATTAAACTTTGAAAAGACCCACTAAATGCAGTTCAGAACTTGTAAGAAATTTCCTTCCAGCATCTGTGTAACATATGAAGACATGCAGATCGAAGAGATTGACAGTGTTAAATTTCTGGATGACAACTCGATAAACAATTCACTTGGGGAGGGAATACCACAGAATTGCTGAAGCACCTAATCAACTTTTTATTTGCAATGAGGATGATGTCAGATGTAGGATATACAAATACAAGAAAACTTGCATACGTGGCTTATAGTTGTTCTTTTATGTCACATGGGATCATATACTGTGGTAACCCATCAAACCGAGCAAATGTTTGTAGCGTGCAAAAGCGTGTAATAAGAATCATTTGCGTGTAAATTCAAGAATATCATCTAGACACCTGTTCAAGAAATTTTGTGTTTAGCCACTGTTTCTGAGTAAATTTATTTCCTGATGAAATTTTTCGCAAGTAGTATACTGAAGCGCCAAAGAAACTGGGATTTCCGTACGACCAATTCACGAGTGTTTCGTGAATATCAGGAATCCGGTAAAACATCAGCTCTGCCACCTAAAAAGGATCCTGCAAGAACGGGACCAACGACGACTAAAGAGAACCGTTGAACGTAAAAAAGTGCAAACTGCTGCATTTTTGATGCTGGAACATCAACGTGTGTCCGCGTGCGAACCATTCAACGAAACATTATCGATATGGGCTTTCGAAACCGAAGGCTCACTCGTGTACCCT
Organism: Schistocerca piceifrons; assembly: GCF_021461385.2. Classification (NCBI taxonomy): domain Eukaryota; kingdom Metazoa; phylum Arthropoda; class Insecta; order Orthoptera; family Acrididae; genus Schistocerca; species Schistocerca piceifrons. The sequence continues at coordinate 502,858,180 of NC_060138.1, read as the reverse complement.
TGATGACTGCGCGACATAAAGCTTTACGCCTCACCTCGGCCCGTCGACACCGACAATGGACTGTTGAAGACTGGACACATGTTGTCTGGTCGTAGGAGTCCCTTTTAAAATTGTATCGAGTGGACGGACGTGTACGGGTATGGGGGCAGCCTCATGAATCCATGGATCCTTCATGTAAGCAGGGGACTGTTCAAGCTGGTGGAGGCTCTGTAATGGTGTGGAGCGTGTGCAGTTGGAGTGATATGGGACCCCTGAAACGTCTAGATACGACTCTGACAGGTGACACGTACGTAATCATCATGTCTGATCACCTGCATCCATTCGTATCCATTGTGCATTCCGAGGGGCTTGAGAAATTTCAGCAGGACAACGCGACACCCCACAGGTCCAGAATTGCTACAGAGTGGCTCCAGGAACACTCTTCTTAATTTAAACACTTCCGCTGTGCACGTAACTTCCTAGACACGAACAGTATTGAACATATCTGGGAGGCAGTAATTCAGACATTAGTGGAGTAATTGCCACGTCGTGTTGCGGCACTTCTGCGTGCTCGCGTGGGCCCTACACCATATTATGGAGGTGTACCAGTTTCTTTGGGTCTCTATTTCCAACCAATAGCTCAATTCATAGTACCAATGCTAGAAATAAGAACAACATGCATGAAGTCCTAAAATCACTTATGTTGGTCCAAAAAGGGGTGCAATATTCAGGGACACACATTTTCAATAAATTGTTAGCAACCATTAAAAATATGGTTTCAGGTAACGCACAGTTTAACGGAGTTTGAAGGCTTTTTGATAGGAAACTCCTGCTCTGTAGATGAAGAACTCAACAGGGACTATTATACCAGTTTAAGTAAAAATGTCAGCTAGATTTCAGTTCTGACAGCACTTGGTCACAACAGTCAAGATTAGGCATTTTGTGTATGATAAATGTATTAAAAGTGCATGCATAGCTATGTTTCAATCTGTAAACGTTGTTAGTTCCAGTTTACCGTAACGTATTCACCTGTTTTGACAGTCTCCTGACAAATGATCAGGGTAGGTACTTTCTAACATGTCCCAGACCCACAAGAATCCTCTCATTTTTTTGTCTGTGGAACTAAAACTGAATTTGGTCTAATTTAATCTAGCAGGAAATCTTGTTAGTTCTGTTATCCGTCTCACGTTCAATAGGGATCTAGCTGGACAACATCACCGTCTCTGGACCCGTTTCATGCGGAGAATAGTCTTCCCCAATAATATCAGTCCCACAAAAATGTAGATAATAGGGATTCGAAGAGTAAAAAAATTTCCGCTGTGTCGTTGCAAGTAAACACATCGCCACAATTTCTTTTATTGTTCACCTTTCAGAAAAGGTGCAGGAGACACAATTTTCTAAGTGATATTCGCGTCAGCATCTAGAACCATTGCAAAACGTACCTTCATAGCGCGGCCAAAACGCAAGCTCTTGTAGATAATTACTGAATGCAGAAACTTCCGGCTGCACTTCACAGCTCCAATAAAACAGTTTTTGTCATTTTCCTCTTCCCCATCGAGTGAGGTGGCGCATTTTTTAAGACACTGAACTTACATTCGAGAAGACGGTGGCTAAAATCCACCACCAACCATTCAGATTTCCCTTTATGACTTAAGACAAGTGCCACGTTCGTGCCTTTGGAAAGAAACGAAAAATTTCTTTCGTCATCCTTCTCCAATCCAAGCTTCATTTCTGTCTCGAAATCGTCAAAAAATGTTCAAATGGCTCTAAGCACTATGGGACTTAACATCTGAGGTCATCAGTCCCCTTAGAGTTAGAACTACTTAAACCTAACTAACGTAAGGACATCACACACATCCGTGTCCGAACCAGGATACGAACGTGCGACCGTAGCAGCAGCTCTCGAAATCGTCCACAGTATGCTAAACACACATCTTTCTCAGGAAAGGCTCAAGGGTTTCCGTCCAGGTGTCGTAGTTAACCTACCGTGACTCCTCGTCTGACGAACTGACGACATGTTGCGGGTGCCTCAATATTTATACCACATGATTGGCTGCCGCTGTCCTAGGCAGCCTGCGGGTATCAGGCTACACGGGTGGGCGTGGTGGGAGGGCTGGAAGTTGCACTTGAGTCTTTGGGCATTACGGATACGTCCTTCGTGCTGGTCTGGGCTGGACGTGCTCTCGTCGTAATGCCGATAATGCGGAATTCTATACTGAGTTAATTTGGCAGCCTTCCTATTGACATTATTTCTATCGCAAGTATATGTAAGGGGTATTCAAAAAGAAACGAGCCGGAGGCCTAACTACAGAAATCAGTACCTGTATGTTAGAAGTAATGACCCTGGCTGTTGAGGCACTTGTCCCAATGTGACATAAGGCGGTGAATTACTGTCTCATAAAATTCCCGGGGCTGCGATGTTAACCAGCTCTGCGCGTACAGCTGGATGTCGTCATCCGAGGTGAATTGCTTTCCCAAGAGCCCTGTTAATGGGGACAAAAACGGCGTGATCACAGAAAGAGAGATAGGTCCGGACTGTATGCAGGATGGCAGAGAACCCCCCCCCCCCCCCCCCCCCCCCCATTTGAATTAGGCTTTGCTTTGTCGTGGAGCAGAATGACCCCACGGGTGAGATTACTTGGTCATTTTGATTTGACCGCTGGAGAAGGGTGGTCCAGGTTTGCGAGTAACGCTGGGCATTCACTGTTGTCCCGTGATGCAAAGTGAATTGAAAGGGAGCCATCTTGGTCAAAGAAGAACGTCAGCATAACCTTTCCTGCACTCGTGCGGATGGCCTTTTTTGGTGGTGGTGACCCTGGATGCTTCCACTGGAGACTTTGATGATGTAATTCTGGTTCGGAGTGATGACACCATGACATCTCCAGCCACCACTCGTGACAGGAACGCTTTCCCTTCCCGAGCATAGCACTGCATATGAGGACAGTGGGCCATTAGACATGCTTCCTGGTGTGGTTGAATACTGTGGGGCACCCATTGGGCATACACTTTGTGCATGTGCAGTCGTCCCTTCATGATAGTGTGAACACTTCCGAATCTCAATCCGACAACAGCGGCTATGGCTTTCACTGTCACTCGGCGGACCTGGGTAATGAGTGCATACACCAGCTGGATGATGTCATCGGTAATGCAGTGTGATGCTCGAGACCGTGCATCATCGGCTAACGACACCCGTCCTTCCCTGAAGCCCTTTTGCCGCGCCTTGACGCTTGGAAGGGATATGCAGTGTTCGCCGTACACTTAACGACAATCGTCGATGATTGTCCGTTCCTCCTATTCCTCCTGCTGTCAGAAAACGAACAACATCTTCTTGCTCTTCTGTTGACGCCTCCGTGTCACTGTCTGAAATGTAACTGGCAGCAGTGGACGGTTGATGCAAGCTGCTGCTAGCTCTGTATAGTCACGTGACGTGCACGCGTGCCCTCCGGCGACCTGCTATGAGCTTCCACTCTGTTCGAAACCACACCTCGTTACACACACCACGATATTACCCTCCTGTCACCAGTTTGTGCATTCCAGACTCCGGCTCGTTTCTGTATTAAAGTCCCTTATATTTTGAGACACTCGTAGTATTTTGAGAGTTCGCCAGATGTTGATGACTATAGCACTCACCGAAAGGTCACGGTACCTCTACGTTGTCACCCGGGTGGAAAACCGAAAGCTTTACATCAGTAGTGTACGGCGGAAGAATCTACATTCACTCTCAACAACCTTCCCTCCTTTCTTCTTTTCCAGCAATTGACAGGATGACAGGAGAGAAACCCTCTTTGTTAGTGCAATGGTCGCATATTTTCACAAGTTTCCTATGGAAAGGCGTAGCGGAGTTCATGCAAAGAGATATTTTTGGCGTTGCGCTGTTTCATATTATTGTATGAAGGTGGGCACTGAGAAAGGTAACAGCTCCAAAGAACCAAAATTTTTATTTGTTCCCAAACCCTCACATTAGCACAAGATTATGTTGAAATTAATTTATATACACGAACGTTACAAATTACTGCTCCATTTCGATTTTACAGCGCGCTTCGGTGTATCATAACAGATGTATTCGTCTGAAACTCAATTGTAATATTCAAAACGAGTCTTAAATATTAAACAGGTTGAGTGAGAATTGGTATGATTTCCAGCTGTTGCTCATAAACTATTAAACTCAACGTAGTATATTCAAATTTAAATGTGAAGTTAACCAACGCGAGCTATTGTCACACTGAAAGAAAGTAGAAAAGTACTTAGCTTCTCCCAGTTGTGTGCGACAGAGTCAGTTTAAAAAACTTAGTTCATTAATCCGACGGTGCTATGCATTTAAAATCCACATACCCTCATCAATTTTTGTGATCACAAAAGTCCGATATGTAACTATTGTAACAATGAACTTATTTTCAAGAGGAGCTGGGTTCACATCGCGTCATGCCATTATTATATAAAGTTCTATTTATTTAGTAAACCAGATACAGCATTAACAGCAAACTCAAGCGACGTTGCTCCGTCAGTAATAGTTACTTGCGGAAAGAGTTATGGTTGCCGTTAGAACCCTAGTGGACAGCAATGAACGAAATAATGTTTATTCTGTAGCGAATAGGTTATGTCAATACATTCGCAATAACACTACCAAAATTAGTAGAGAGACGAGAAAAAATAGTTTTGTGACTTCTGTTAAAAGACTCAGACTGAAATTTTTAATCTCCCGAAAGTAATGGTTCACGACTCTGAGGAAGAGACGCAGACAACAGAAACGTGTGAGATCTGACTCGAGCTACTATCCAGATGAATATCACATAGCAAACAACTGTTTTCATTAGACTACGAAAATTTCTGCCAGTTCCATCCTAGAACTCGTCTTTGGCACTGATTACTAAATGAAGAACAGAGAAAGAGATGTTAAACTGTTTGACAGAGAATATTTCGTTAGAGACAAATGAAATATTTAAAAACGGGTAAACAGTGGTTTAATTGAGAAACTATGGAGACAAACTGTGTTCGGACATGAAAAGGAAGACCTTCTTTGCTATGTGTGGTGTGTGTACTGTAAGACCCTCGGTACACACACCATCAGATTATTGAATTGTCGCTCTAACGAAGTAGGCGAGTGTCAGCAATATGTCTTGTGGTCTTATTGTGGCTTGTTTATCTTCTGCCGTTAGGTCAGACGATAGAAATGCCACTGGCACACTTAGAGTAGCAGATCGACGGTGACAAACTTTAAACAGAACTTGATTAATTTTCACACATATTTATTAAAACAATAACAAGCATAAAAATTACTTAACTTGATTCTGGATGCTATTTACAATTGACAATCTGAAGTTCCTTTGGTCTGGGTACGTTAATCTTATTCTCACATATCTCTGATACTTGACAAAATGTCTATACATCTATCTTCATGGCTATGTACAGGAATACGGTAATCTTATTAGGCGCAGATTGAAACTTGACTATAGACTGGTACAGACTGGTGCAGACAAATGCAGACAGAGTAATCAGATGCCTGTACACTCGTTATAATACCTCGTGCATTCAGGTATCACTGCGCGAGTGTGATCCGTGAGGAGAAAGGGTTCTACGTTAGCAGCAATCTCATTGGCTGCGTTACATATTAATACATGGATTGGCGAAAGCAGAATTTGGTCCGTCTCTAAGGCAGCGCGATCTCGTAGTGCGGAGATGGACGAGCGCTGCGCCTGTGCCTGTGCTGTTGTGCTTAGCGGGGCGCACTGACTACGTGGAACTATGTACACAACACTATGAATCTGATATTTACTATACTTGTGACCAACTAATACTGCCGCTTGGGTTCTGAGGCCATCCTTGGTTCCTTCCGGCGGTTGGCTGATTTGGTGAAGACAACCAGCATCGCACGCGGAGTGCAAGCTGAGCTTAATATCTGCAGCATAGTGCCCAGAGTCGATCGCGGTCCTCTGGTTTGGAGCCGTGTGGAGGGTCTAAACCAGAGGCTCAGACGACTCTGCGACTATAATGGTTGCAAATTCATCGACCTCCGTTATTGGGTGGAGAACTGTAGGGCCCCCCTAGACAGGTCAGGCGTGCACTACACACCGGAAGCAGCTACTAGGGTAGCAGAGTACGTGTGGTGTGCACACGGGGGTTTTTTAGGTTAGAGGGACCCCCCCCTTGGGCGAAACGATAAAATACCTGACGGCTTACCAGAGAGGACATTATCATCGTTGATAAAGAACGTCCGTCCTCAGAGACCAAAAACAGGAAAAGTCAACGTAATATTGGTAAACTGCAGGAGTATCCAGGGCAAGGTTCCTGAATTAGTATCTCTTATTGAAGGAAATAGTGCGCATATAGTATTAGGAACGGAAAGTTGGTTAAAACCGGAAGTGAACAGTAACGAAATCCTAGACACAGAATGGAATATATACCGCAAGGATAGGATAAACGCCAATGGTGGAGGAGTATTTATAGCAGTAAAGAATTCAATAATATCCAGTGAAGTTATTAGCGAATGCGAATGTGAAATAATCTGGGTTAAGTTAAGTATCAAAGGTGGGTCAGATATGATAGTCGGATGCTTCTATAAACCACCTGCATCAGCAACCGTAGTAGTTGAGCGCCTCAGAGAGAACCTGCAGAACGTCGTGAAGAAGTTTCGTGATCATACTATTGTAATAGGGGGAGACTTCAATCTACCGGGTATAGAATGGGATAGTCACACAATCAGAACTGGAGCCAGGGACAGGACTCTTGTGACATTATCCTGACTGCCTTGTCCGAGAATTACTTCGAGCAGATAGTTAGAGAACCAACTCGTGAAGCTAACGTTTTAGACCTCATAGCAACAAATAGACCGGAACTTTTCGACTCCGTGAATGTAGAAGAGGGTATCAGTGATCATAAGTCAGTGGTTGCATCAATGACTACAAGTGTAATAAGAAATGCCAAGAAAGGAAGGAAAATATATTTGCTTAACAAGAGTGATAGGGCACAAATCGCAGAATATCTGAGTGACCACCATCAAACGTTCATTTCTGAGGAAGAGGATGTGGAACAAAAATGGAAAAAATTCAGAAACATCGTCCAGTACGCCTTAGATAAGTTCGTACCGACTAAGGTCCAAAGCGAGGGGAAAGATCCACCGTGGTATAACAATCATGTACGAAAGGTACTACGGAAACAAAGAAAGCTTCATCATAGGTTTAAGAGTAGTCGAATCATAGCTGATAAGGAAAAGCTGAACGAAGCGAAAAAGAGCGTAAAGAGAGCAATGAGAGAAGCATTCAACGAATTCTAACATAAAACATTGGCAAACAATCTAAACAAGAACCCTAAAAAGTTTTGGTCATATGTAAAATCGGTAAGCGGATCTAAATCCCCTATTCAGTCACTCGTTGACCACGATGGCACCGAAACAGAGGACGACCGAAGAAAGGCAGAAATACTGAATTCAGTGTTCCGAAACTGTTTCACTGCGGAAAATCGTAACACGGTCCCTGACTTCAGCCGTCGCATGGACGCCAAAATGGAAAATATTGAAATATCGGAATTGAAAAACAACTGCTATCACTTAGTAGCGGAAAAGCATCCGGACCAGACGAGATACCCTTAAGATTCTACAGTGATTATGCTAAAGAACTTGCCCCCTTTCTATCAGCAATTTATCGTAGATCGCTGGAAGAACGTAAAGTACCTAGCGACTGGAAGAAAGCGCAGGTCGTTCCCATTTTCAAGAAGGGTCATAAATCAGATGCGAATAATTATAGGCCTATTTCGCTTACGTCAATCTGTTGTAGAATAATGGAACATGTTTTGTGTTCTCGTATTATGACGTTCTTAGATAATACAAATCTCCTTCATCATAACCAACATGGATTCCGCAAACAGAGATCATGTGAAACTCAGCTCGCCCTATTTGCCCAAGAAATTCACAGTGCCGTAGACACTGGCGAGCAGATTGATGCCGTATTCCTGGACTTCAGGAAGGCATTTGATACGGTTCCGCACTTACGTTCAGTGAAAAAAATACGAGCTTACGGAATATCGGACCAGGTTTGTGATTGGATTCAGGATTTCCTAGAAGAAAGAACACAACATGTCATTCTTAACGGTTCAAAATCTGCAGATGTAGAGGTAATTTCGGGAGTACCGCAGGGAAGCGTGATAGGACCTTTATTGTTTACAATATACATAAATGACTTAGTTGACAACATCGGTAGCTCCGTGAGGCTATTTGCAGATGACACGGTTGTCTACAAGAAAGTAGCAACATCAGAAGACTCGTACGTACTCCAGGAGGACCTGCAGAGGATTAATGCATGGTGCGACAGCTGGCAGCTTTCCCTAAACGTAGATAAATGTAATATAATGCGCATACATAGGGGCAGAAATCCATTCCAGTACGATTATGCCATAGGTGGTAAATCATTGGAAGCGGTAACGACCGTAAAATACTTAGGAGTTACTATCCGGAGCGATCTGAAGTGGAATGATCACATAAAACAAATAGTGGGAAAAGCAGGCGCCAGGTTGAGATTCATAGGAAGAATTCTAAGAAAATGTGACTCATCGACGAAAGAAGTAGCTTACAAAACGCTTGTTCGTCCGATTCTTGAGTATTGCTCATCAGTATGGGACCCTTACCAGGTTGGATTAATAGAAGAGATAGACATGATCCAGCGAAAAGCAGCGCGATTCGTCATGGGGACATTTAGTCAGCGCGAGAGCGTTACGGAGATGCTGAACAAGCTCCAGTGGCGGACACTTCAAGAAAGGCGTCACGCAATACGGAGAGGTTTATTATCGAAATTACGAGAGAGCACATTCCGGGAAGAGATGGGCAACATATTACTACCGCCCACATATATCTCGCGTAATGATCACAACGAAAAGATCCGAGAAATTAGAGCAAATACGGAGACTTACAAGCAGTCGTTCTTCCCACGCACAATTCGTGAATGGAACAGGGAAGGGGGGATCAGATAGTGGTACAATAAGTACCCTCCGCCACACACCGTAAGGTGGCTCGCGGAGTATAGATGTAGATGTAGATGTAGATGTAGATACATGTGCCAATAGTGCACAGTACTGAGGTATGCACTGAAGGTATTCTTCTGTAGCGTTAGACAATCAGCATCATTAGTTCCACTCACATCCCATTTCAACACCATAACGGTTATTTGCATTTCGCTTTACTACCATGTTATTACGCTTTGGACGTAGCAACTACTGTTAAGCATAGTTGCTGTTATACCCTGGTGATGGTGAAATGTGATAGACTGGTACACACCTCTGTTTCTGTCTCGTGTACAACAAAATGTCTAGGAAGCGCAAGAAATGTGGTTATCTGCCGTAACGAAAGACTCATTTGAATACGTGCCAAAGACGAAAACATTTTGGACTTCGTGTCATTTTATCAAAGCTGAACATAATTCATTTCCTGTTTGTAATTGCACCGATTCATATGCAGTAACAGATAAAGTGACAATATTTAATTGAGAATCGTACTGCTAACATTGTGAAACTAGTAACATGGCCACACTGTGTTGTGTTAACTCATTTTACAGATTAATACACGGCGCAATATGACAATATTAACTTCATCTGTAGTTCTGTTGTTTCTTTAATGATTTCCTACAAGAAAGACCATAGTTTGGTTATTAAGAGAATAAATGTCTTAACAGTTATGGCTGTTACTTTTGAAATAATAAACAGTTTACATACTTTCGTTCCAGCCAGTTTCACTGACACATAGATATCAGTTAAAAAAAGTGTCAGCTACTTATTTCAAGACTAATCGCCGTAACTGTTAATATATTTACCTCAATGTGAGACAGCAACGTCACACATTCTGTCAAGGTGGTTTCGACCTAAGCTTCAGAAGTTTCTCTGGCAAGCATTTACACATCCTCCATACAGTCCCGACCTCTACCCACGCGATTCCTATGTTTTTGGAGCCATGCAGAAAGACATTCGTTGCCGTCGGTTTGCTTCGGACGAAGAGGTTCACGGCTGGGTACAATCATGGCTCCATAGGCAACAGCAAATGTTTTCTTGTGAGGTCAGTGACCGTCTTGTCTCACAATGGAATAAATTTAGTAACATTTATGGTGATGACTATTGACATGACAAACAGTTTACTTATTTTTTCCATCTGTTTTCGTTTGACGGCCCCATGTATTTACACAGCCCCTTGTATTTAGACACACAAAAAATTCTATAGCTAGAGTCACATCTTTTTCATGATGGAACACGAGACTCAAGGTATAATTTTGTCTACGAGAAGCAGGAGAAACATACTTGTGTAAATACGGAGTACATGATAGCTACAGTGGTGTGCTTTGTTGTGTTACTGGAACTTCAGCCCGACAAACGTGTACTCTTAATCATGCACCCAACCAAGATTTCAACATCACCCCCATCGATAGTTTCGTGCAATACACTATCTATTCCAAAATAATTAATGTCTCGCTAACGAGCAGAGACGTGCTGTTTCTTCAGGCGGCAGCACAAAGGTACTAGCTCGTTATCAGGGATGTGCCTGTAACTCATAAGTTTCATTGGATATACGTTCTAATGAAGTATGTTCCATTTGACTAATGAACGCAACGTCGGTCTCACAGGAAAAAAGCACACAGAATTAAAGGAATCGATAGAACATAACTTGCATTTCAGTTTACTCTCAATAAAAAGTCTACAGGGACGTCACAGAGGAGTCCATTTTTCTTTTGGCTTTCAGTGAAGTTCCTTCACAGAAATATTCAAAGCGACTTCGTTCAGATCTCCAATTGTTTCAGTGTGAAGCCCATCCGGTTCTCGAGGCATCTTTCTTATACTCGTATTTAGGTTTACATGTTTAATGATATGTTGCTAGCATAGTTCACAAACGTATAAAAATTCTGCATCTCCACTGTTTTTCTTAATGAAGTGAGTCGGTGCAGAGGATAACGAGCTGGAATCGCATTTTGAAGGAACCACATTCAGTTACAAATCACCCATCAAGAATAATATTCCTGTGGTTTCTCAAACAACACCATTGATTTAGTTTTCTGAGAATATGTGTTCAAACGTTATTCATATTTTACAACGGTAAGAAATGGACGAGGGCGATAACAGTCGCAGTCGTATTAGCTAAGCTTCCACGTTGTACTAATATCTTGCACCACCATAGTTGTGGTCGTTGACTAACTAAATATTCATGAATTTGTTTTAAATGACACAGTCCTTCAATTACGGTGTCAAATGTTTCACATAGTCAAAAAATAAGATATGCATAATTTTAAGGCAATCATTTCTTTGTTAATTCCGTTAAAGAAAAATACAATCCCAACATGCTAGTGATACTAACCACATTGCTCTTTGTTAACTTGCTGCCACAAAGGAAACTGAAAGGTTTGAAATGCATTGATGTTTCTGATATGATCCCCTTGCAGAGAAGGTGTTACTCTGTAGCTGTCGCACAAAACTGCAACATACCGCAGTGGTATGTATTAACAAAATTATCTAGTGATATTAATTGTCCAATGAACTAATTTATTACTTTCCAACCAACAGGGGCGAACGCAAGACCATTCACTAAATTAATGGCTCGAATCCTAGTCTACCGGTATGGTTATGCACTGTTGCACTGTACACTAATGAAATCGTTTGAATCATAAACGCTCGGCCTAACGAACAGTCGATGAATAAATAAGCACAAATGATTGTCAAATAATAAACGGGATGATGTAGGAGCAGTCCATTAGGACAAGGACGTAGCCTGACAATGGTATAATATACAATCTCAGTCTCATTTAGCTCATGTAAACAAGTTGCATTCAATAGTGACCTCACAGGGACAAATATTCTACACAGTGTAGCATATTATGATCTGCTATAGCAGTGCAGTTAAAGCACGCAGATAGTACACATGGAGTGTAACTTGAGTGAGCCAATTGCACTGTGCAGTTAGCCTGAAGAAACACTCTACGTTTAACTGTTAACTCCAGTGTATCTGAATGCCAGTTCACCAACAACGAAGTGCAGTGTCATAAGTCTATATTAGCTCGCAATTACCACACATTATCAAGTTTCAAACTGTTGCATTGAAATGATTTCGATTGATCATTGTGTACCCCGTACTAGTACGGCAAGTTGAGAAAAAGAGTGTGGGAGAAGCGAAGTGATATATACGTTCGTATAATCAACCCCTTCCCTGAAAAATATTTTTCTTCTACATACCTCCTCTGTGTTATCACAGATGATGTGTCACTGATCTCATGTGTACTGCGATTGCAGTACACGCGAGGCGCCTATTTGCTTCTCCTGCCCTGAGTGGAATGCATAAGTTCTAATAAATGTTCAGTAACCTACAGTCTTCTATAGTTGTTGTCCCCTGCGCAGAATGCAGCACGTAGGTCGTGAGTCCATAATCTTGAGTCCGTAAGAAACTCCTAGCGACGAACTGTTATTTTGGAAACAATTAAATTACTCGATCAGTTTGTTTATACGAGATGCCACTCGCTTTTTATTGGCAGAACGCAAGAAACTTAAAAATTAAATTCCACTGTAGAATCTACTCTTCAAAAAAAAATTAACTTCGTATTACGGTAATTACAGTCACACTGTTCACAACTAGACATCGTAACTTAAGTCTTAGCTGATACCGCGGCGGACAACATGTCAGTTCTCCGAGACTGCCGAACGAGCTCTGATCTTACAGCCGAACCACTTCGTCCGCCATCGAAGTTAGGCGCGATACGGAAATCACCGAAGTGCTTCGTCTGCGTTTTTGTTTCGCAGTTGTTTGTTACTCTTCTGGTTATTAATTCCTGTAAAATAATTAAAAGACAGATTGAGAGATGCCTTAACTTAAAATTCAACTAAATACGCTGTTTAATTTATCTAATATTACTAATAGAAAATTACCATTGTGACACGCAAGCCGGTCAGAGTGGCCGAGCAGTTCTAGGCGCTACAGTCTGGAACCGCGCGACCGCTACGGTAGCAGGTTCGAATCCTGCCTCGGGCATGGATGTGTGTGATGTCCTTAGGTTGGTTAGGTTTAAGTAGTTCTAAGTTCTAGGGGACTGATGACCTCAGAAGTTAAGTCCCATAGTGCTCAGAGCCATTTGAACCATGTGGCACGCAGCTTCCGAACGCAGCAGCCAGTCGCAGAGAAGGACCATAATTTAGGCCGTCTCTCTCACTATACCCGTACCTCGCACCAAATTACATCTTGCCACAGCTGCCGTCTCAATTGCTTCTTGTAGCCGAATATGACGGCTGCAAAGCCAGAAATATTACTCTAGCACTTTAACACACATGAGCTCATACGATATTGCCCGACCAAGAACAGCGACCAAAAGACCATGATATATATAGTGATCAGATAGAACATTATGACCACCGATGTAGATATGTCTAGGCGAAATCAACTTCATCTGAACCTGGCGAGGAATGACTGCTAGACAAATGAAAGGTGCATGGACTATAACTGAGCGTACTGTCCATGTGTAGATTGGGGACGGCGCGCGATCTATCGGGGTTTGACCGAGGGCAGATTGTGATGGCCCAGAGGCTCGGCACGAGCATTTCGGAAACTACACGCTGTATCATTCGAGAGATACAGAGGCGAGCGTGTGCGAAATCAGCATAACGCGCCTACGAGTAGTGTGTAGCGTAAGAAGCATTGCACCATAATCTAAGAATTAAATTAAAAATTAAAGTAACTTTTCCAGACTTTCTCAACGTATGCTTCAGTGTATAAATATTAAAGTTGTTAAATCTCGAAATGATCAGATAAACATGTTTCCCTAAGTACAATGTTCTTTTCAAAAATCAAGTGGCGCTAATTAATGCAGACAGAAAGCTAAAAATTGCTCAGAATGTGCAGATGTATGTCACAAGCAACAGTTACAAGTCTCAACTTGGTCAGAGCAATATTTTGGTCAAAATCGGCATTTTTACGAAAACTTGAAGGCGTTAAATATTACATTCAGAAAGATGAAAAACCGTATGAAGCTTCAGTTTTATATAAAACCATTACCTACGTGACTCCATTAAGCTACCTCTAATAGTTTTCAAGTAATTTACTGAAAATTTGGAACAAAAATGTCCTTATTCATAATAGATTAAGTATCATTTGTATCAGTAATACAGAATTCTAATTACAGCACTTGTTTACATCTGTACCAAGTTTCAAGACTTCAGTGTAAATATAGTCAATGCAAGAACTCTTAAAGAAGTAGTTCAGACATCATGTTCTACTGTCGGTTCGGTTCTAAAAATTCTAGCCGGCAAAGGTTAATGCAGCTGACCTGAAACTTTTTCTGTACTTTAAGCCAACTTAATTCACATAAAAATTACGAACATTAAAAACTGAGAAGCAACAGAGCTATTAAATAATATGTGTCCGACATACAGCCATTTAGATGCTACTACCAGGGCACAGAGCGGTTGACAGCAGATGTACGTTCAGCCGTCCGCTGCGCTCGCATAAAACGACGGCCAGAGAAGCGGTGGACACACACACACAAACACACGCATACACACACACACAAACATACACAGCACCCAGCTATCAATGGGTCCACGTCATTCAACGCCGGCTTACACTGTGCCTCTACTAAATACGTGTTTGGCAAAAGTAGGGAGTGAACTCGCGAGGACTCTACACCGTCCTGGATCGCTTAGATTTCACGAAAGTAGCCCTTTGTGTGCAGTCCGTAATGTTACCATAACTAACTGCATGGCCGGTGGTGAGATTATTTTCCACTTTTGTAACGAGCTGTTAACTTTGATGGTTAGAAGTCAGGACCAAAGATCGTTTTAATAGGAACTTACCATAGACGTCACTTCTGAACTGCTCGTAATGCTGTTTATGATAGGGGCATTATTATTATTACTATTATCGTCGTCAGGAATATCACTGTGTTTGTGCGTGTGAACTTTTACTGAATGTATGAATCAGTTAGAACTCAGAACTTTTATTTATAATCATAGTTCCTGATTACGCTGAGTAAATAGAGAGAAAGGAACATTTTCTTTCAGTAACGATGTGTCCACAGAAGTGCCGACACAGTGTGGTTTGAGGAGACCGAAATACATGCTATAAGCTCACGCAGGATGGCGTGAGGTCTGAAACAGGATACGTAATGAATGCTATAAAGAAAAGTACGTAGCTTCTGGAATACTTAACTTTAATCCATCCTTGGTACATCGCTATTGACGATACAAGTGAGACTCTATAGTTTCAGACAATATACTGCTAATGGCGCCTTGCTAGGTCGTAGCCATTGACTTAGCTCAAGGCTATTCTAACTATCTGCTCTGCAAATGAGCGAGGCTTCGACAGTGTGCATCGCTAGCTACGTCGTCCGTACAACTGGGGCGAGTGCTAGTACGTCTCTCTAGACCTGCCGTGTGGTGGCGCTCGGTCTGCTATCACTGAAAGTGGCGACACGCGGGTCCGACGTGTACTAATGGACCGCGGCCGATTTGAAGCTACCACCTAGCAAGTGTGGTGTCTGGCGGCGACACCACATTCCTCCCCCGCAAATCGGCGAACGGTCGTGTTATAAGGCTTCCGCCCGCCGTGGGGAGGACCCCATGTTGACGTATGCGATAAGGTGGGGAGCCTAACAACAGGCGAGGCTGTGCCACCCGCACCCGGCCATTCGGTCCGAGGGGAGCTAGGAAACGCCTGAAAACCTAGTCCAGGGTGCACGTCAACATGCGGTGTATGCGCCCTGAGAGATATAGGAGGGGCCGAAGGGTCGACCTCCATTGCATCGGGGCTCCCGACGGGCGAAGACGACATCTGGTCCGGAGCGGGCAAAAGTTCCATGGCGGAGGACATCTGGTCACGGGAAGCGATCGGCGGCGCGTGACCCAGGGAGGCGCCAGGCGGTTACAGCGACGCGTCTACTGCGGGCGTCGCCGGCGGGAGAACAGGCGGCGGCGGCGCGTCGCCATGGGGCAAAATGGAAGGCACCGTCGGTAACGCCTGGGGATGAGGCGAGCCAGTAGATGGGTCCCCAGGGCGCTGACCGGACGGCACCGTCGCTGAAAGCAGACGGGGAGCGGCAGAACCCGTGCGACGACAGAGGCGCAGCTGATTGAGATGCCGACGCACCTCGCCAGAGGCCCCCAAAACCAAATACATCGCGCGGCCGAGGCAGCGAAGAATGCGCCCTGCGAGCCAACGCCTTGAACCTCGATAGTTGCGATAGAATACAACGTGGCCTGGAGAAAAAGAAGGTGGCTGCCGCTGCACAGGAACCTGATGCGGCGGATGCAGCAAAGACATCAAGGTTCGATGAGCACGACCGTGGAGCAACTCAGTCGGCGACGACCATCTCAGGGCTGAGAGCGATACGAAGACAAAAAGAGCAACAACGCGTCCTCCCGAGAATGCGACTCTTTCAACTTCAACATCTGTGACTTGAAAGTCCGGACCAATTTTTCAGCGGCACCGTTTGACTGAGGCGAAAACGGCGCGGATGTCAGATGTTGAATACCATTGGCCGTGCAGAATGACTGAAATTCTGCGGACGTGAATTGTGGGCCATTGTCGGAAACAATAGTCTGTGGAAGGCCTTCAATGCAAAAAATAGCGGATAACGCTTGGATGGTGGCAGATGACGTCGTGGAAGACATCCGGACAACAAAAGTAAAATTACTGAAAGAATCCACCACAACCAACCATCGAGCATTCCAGAATGGGCCAGCAAAATCGATGTGCAAGCGTTGCCCAGGGGAAGTGGCTTGTGGCCATGCAAAGAAATTCCGCGGCGGTGCGGATTGTTGTTCGGCACACGCCATGCAAGAAGAGCACATATTCGTAATCGCAGCATCGATTCCGAACCAAGTACAGTGCTGACGAGCAAGTTGTTTCGTTCGCACTATACCCCAATGTCCTTGTTGGAGAAGCCGTAAGACAGAGGACTTTAACGAACGTGGGACCACGACTCTGGACTGATCATTATCAGAACGCAACAACAAAACACCACGTCGTACAAAAAGTCTCTCCTTGTGAGCAAAAAATCGGCGAACCAGCGGATCCTCGATCCGCGACTTTGACAAGGGCCATTGCGTAGCAACAAAACGCAAAACCGTAGCAAGGACAGGGTCAGCAGCTGTGGCTGTAGCTACACGACGAAAATCAATCGGAAACGATTCGACCACGTCATCGGTTTCCGAATCAATGAACATGCAAGCAAGTTCGGAAGAATCGAATGCTTTATCCTCAGCAACAGGCAAACGGGACAACGCATCAGCGTTTCCGTGCTTAGCAGTGGACCGATACAAGATATCGTAGCGGTACTGCGAGAGGAAAATAGACCAGCGAAGGAATTTCTGCGCTGTACATGGAGTTACAGGCTTGTTCGGATGAAAAAGTGATGTCAAAGGTTTGTGGTCTGTGATGATGGTAAAGTGACGACCATACAAGAAATCATGGAACTTAGTAACACCAAATACGAGAGCCAAAGCATTTTTCTCTATCTGTGAATAATTTCTTTGCGCAGATGAGAGCAATTTTGACGCACATGCAATAGGGCGATCATGCGATCCATCTTTGTGCGCAAGCACAGCACCGATCCCGAAATCCGATGCATCGACCATCAACAAAAGGGGTTTCTGGGGATCGAATGGCGTAAGGCAAGTATTTGAAAGCAACGCCGATTTCAACTGGCGAAAGGCGCGTTCGCATTCCGTCGTCCAGACGAACGGAACACCTTTACGGCGTAAGCGATGAAGCGGAGCTGAAAGAGAAGAGGTATTGCGCACATTCAATCACACCTTGTGATCCCAAATCGTGTAATGTTCTTGCTACCTCATCACACAATGCGTGGGGAACATTGCGCGCTCTGAAAAATTTCGGTCGTGCGTTTACTTTCAGTTCCAAATGTGCTTTATAATTCGTAGCGCAACCAAGGCCCGGTGCAAAAATGTCGGCAAATTCGTCACATAGACGAGAAACACTGGCTGAAGGCACAGTCTCGTTCACTGATAGTACCTGATTTACTATAGACATGTTAAAGAACTGAAATAAATCTAAAACAAACAAGTTTACCGCAGTAGAAGAACGTAAAATGACACCAGTTTTGTTTGTCCCTTGGTAGTTGCAAGAAGGCTGCACTGTCCTAACACAGGGATAGGCTGTCCTGAATAACTAGTGATCTGAACAGTTGCGGCACGCAATGGAGGTTTGCCCAGTTGTTTGTACGTGTCGTGATTGATCAACGAAACTGCAGCTCCGGTATCGAGCTGGAATGGTATTACTTTGCCTTCAAAGTCCAAGTCTACAAAAAGTTTATTGTCCTGCTGACAAGAGCGACTGTCTCGTGCAATTTGAACTGATACAGGTACAGAAGCACTTGCGACCTGACGGGATTTCCGTCGACGTCGACGCACACGTTTTGTGGGACGAACACAGTCACTGTTAGAGAAGGTGACACTGGACGGAGTGGAATTAACTACATGAATGTCCATCGGCGAAGGTTCACGAGCCTGAATGTCCATGGTTCGATTCCGCCGCGAAGCAAAGGGCCTGGAATGGTTGTGATTGTCTGATCTGAGCTTTTTCTGGCAAACACTTTGAACATGTCCTTTCTTATGACAGTAAAAGCAAATAGCTTGGCGTGACGGGCAATGTTCACGCGAATGTCTAGTCGCACACCGCGGGCATGATTTCTCTGCATTTGCTCGCTTACGCGGCACACGTGGAGAGCTAGGCGGCAGCTGCGCGGACGAGCGCGAGGGCTGTTTATCGTTCCGTGCAGCGCGCCCGGCGGGCCGGTTAATGTGACACACGGCTGGCGAAGGTTCAAATGATTCCTGTGCAAAGTCAAGTGTGTCTTGCCTATCTAATATGTCTATCACTTGTTGAAGGGAGGGATTGACTAGTTTCAAAATTTGCTCCCGTATACGAATATCAGAAACGTTCTGTGCAATTGCATCATGTACCATTGTATCTGAATAAGGGAGTCCACATTCACACTCAAAAGCACAATCCCTAGTAAGGCCTTGCAATGTTGCAACCCACTCCCGATTAGTCTGACTGGCCGTACGTTTTGTACGAAAGAACGTATACCTTTTTGCAACGACATTTACTGTTTCTTTGAAATAGGCATCTAACGCCGACAAAATTTCTTCGTAGGACAGAGGCGCTACGTCGCGTCGGGGAAACAATTTCACTATCACACGGTAGGTGGACACACCTACATAGATCAATAAAAAAGGCTGCCGCTCGTTACCTTGAATTCTGTAGGCGGCGAGATGGAATCCAAATTGGCGTGACTACTCCGTCCAGGATTCCATGGCCAGGTCAAATGGCCGGAACGGGGGTGCAACAGCATGTTGTGGCTGCGGTAGCGATGAAGCGGCGGCGGCCGCATCGTTTTGCAGTGCAAGTTGACCCTGGACGAGCTGTCCAAGGGCATCCAATAAGGCCTGCGTCTGCTGATTCTGCAAGCGATAAAATTCGGACAGTACATCTGGAGATTGTGGCGAAGCCATGACAGGCAAATGTAAGCAAAGCAAGTATAAAGAAGACCGCTTTTACTCTCGTCGCCAAATGATGTGTCGACAGAAGTGCCGACACAGTGTGGTTTGAGGAGACCGAAATACATGCTATAAGCTCACGCAGGATGGCGTGAGGTCTGAAACAGGATACGTAATGAATGCTATAAAGAAAAGTACGTAGCTTCTGGAATACTTAACTTTAATCCATCCTTGGTACATCGCTATTGACGATACAAGTGAGACTCTATAGTTTCAGACAATATACTGCTAATGGCGCCTTGCTAGGTCGTAGCCATTGACTTAGCTCAAGGCTATTCTAACTATCTGCTCTGCAAATGAGCGAGGCTTCGACAGTGTGCATCGCTAGCTACGTCGTCCGTACGACTGGGGCGAGTGCTAGTACGTCTCTCTAGACCTGCCGTGTGGTGGCGCTCGGTCTGCTATCACTGAAAGTGGCGACACGCGGGTCGGACATGTACTAATGGACCGCGGCCGATTTAAAGCTACCACCTAGCAAGTGTGGTGTCTGGCGGTGACACCACAAGTAATACAAGTAGAGTGTGGTCTCGCAGACTGAACATTATGATCAGTATGTCCTCCATTGCTTTCTGGCTGACCACAAAAATAGTTTTCCGGCTCTTTTAAGATGGTGGTGAAGAATACTATGTAACCCGCTGCCCCACAGGGTGTTCTAGGAGTACTGTACTGAGTGTCTTTAACCACACCCAGATGTCGTGGGGTTGGGAAGCCACCCCTCATTACAGATGTCGGACGTCATAGGCTAGGCAGACAGTAAAACAGGACAGGTGGTGAACTGTGGCGGAAGTAAAACCAAGCTTTAATGCTGGGGAGAGCACAAGTCTATCTGAGCACATAGTGCACTGAATACTCGTAACGTTGGGTCTGCGCAGCTGACGACCCATGCATGTGCCAATGTCAACACATCAGTAGCTTCTACTGAAATGAGCACAGCACATTGGGGCAGCGGCAGAGCGTTGAACAGTGTGATGAATCCCGATTCCTTCTTCATCATGCCATGGGAGAGCGCGGATCCGTCGTCTTCCAGGGGAATGGAATGGCCCCTTTACACCTGGACTACGTGACGGAGACCAAGTGGTGGCTGTTCCACTGTGCTCTGGGGAACATTCACGTGGGGTTCCATGGTTCCAGTGAAGATCTTGCAAGGCATCATTACGGCGAAGCAATATACTCGTAGTACACTGGTTGCAAACCTTCGTGACTAACATGTTTCCCGACGGTCGTGGCTTATTTTCAACAAGATAATGCGCCATGTTACAACGGCATGATTGTGATGAAGTGGTTCAAGTAAAACAGTGGCGAGTTCCAATTGATGTGCTGGCCGCGTGGCGACAGAGCTCACCGCTCCCCTTCCCGGAATTTATGGGAATAAGGTGCCTTGTGTGTGGAGATGTGGTGCCAGCCTCATCCAGCGACCTACAAAGGCGTCACTGCTTATAGACCACTAAGCGTTGCCGCTTTTATCCGTGTGAAATTTTGACGTATCGAGTATTAGTCATAATGTTCTGGATGATCAGTGTATATATTTGGACAGTAATAACTTTTAGTTAACATTGTAAAATTATTAACAGGAAGTTAACGTTCAGTATTCTGTACGAACTGGAAAACGAAAATTTTCATCTAAGATTTTTCTCGAATGAGTTGAAGCATTGCTTTGAACATCTTTGGGCATGCGCTGAAATGTATTTCAGGCAGCTATACGCTTGGGAAGCTATCTTAGTTTGCTAGTTTAGTAAAATTAAAATCCTGCTAGTCAACTGCCCACCTTGATTTTCTCTTGTTGCTTTAGCACTGTTTTCTATGTAGAAGCATTCTTGTAAATGATAATCGACAAATGTATTAAATGAATATAAACAATAGCATAAACTATTCGTTACCTTAATTGCCACTAACTCCATGTTTTGTTTTATCCCTCAGTAATAATAATATATGTTTTTTTATTTATACTAAATTGGCAGTTTCTTTATATGTACATCAAATTCACTCATTTTGTAGTTGATGTCAAGTGTTAACGTGGTGTATCACGTACAAACGTTCATAAGTTTGTTAATATTTATCGTACAAATATAATGATAATTTTATAGGAATTCTCTCCTTATTGCTATTTTAACTTTGCTTTGGGACAAAGTTTTAGAGTTTTAGACACAGTCGGAACGTCACCATGCTGCTAACGTTCATAGCCATCCGTTGGCTTGGCTACAGCGCTCTATCCCATGCGAAAATCCAAGCCACATCCGCCCTCTGACCGACCAGATACCAGACTACTGGTTCGCCTCGCTCGCTGCAGCACATCAGACCTACGACTGCTCTTGTTTACCGGTGGGGCCCGCCCAAAACACTGCAACTGGACAGCTTCATATCGTTTAATTAAACCTTCCGTTTCCCGATCAATACGTGTATGTGCCCTACTGCTTGTAACGTAACAAAGTATTGCTTCCAGTCGTCATGTGACACTCTGCTACCGCGGAATAGTACTGTATTTTTGAACTTGCGGTACGCTGAATACTACACTCTTACTGGTGTTCCTAAAGTCATCTTCCTGTTCCTGGATGAACTTTGTTGAAACTTGTGAAACACGATTTTTGAGCCGTATTCTCCATCCGATGGTGAGACTGTATGGTCTTGAAATCCATTGCACATAATGGATAAGCAAAACAAATTTGACACACTCATGGTGTTAGTGAAATAAATTATGAACCAATTGAAAATAACTTTATTGGTATGTTCCAGCGTCAACAGACTCCGTAAAACGGAGCGACGGGACTGATAATGTCAACGATTTTAGATAGTATAACAGAAGAGTTGACCCCAAATATAGTTTTGAATCAGACGCATGGAATGAATAATGGGAGAGGTCAGCTGATCCCTAGCTTAATTCCATTTTTACAACGCTGCGTTTTGAATATTTTCTTACGGTCAAGAAGCACAGCACCAAATAATTACACATACATTACATGCTGGACATCGTCACGTAAGTTTTCTGTTATGTCCCGTGTCTTCTTGTTGCTGTTCGCCTTGTGAAATAGATATTGAAACAGCTGTTACCTGTAACAGATGACGTTAATTGTAACGTGTCAGCACGGTGTCAATAATGAAGAGATTTAGCGTTTTCTGGATTACTCGGGTCGCAGGTTCGCTTCCCGCCTCGGGCATGGAAGTGTGTGATGTCCTTAGGTTAGTTAGGTTTAAGTGGTTCTAAGTTCTAGGGACTGATAATCTCAGATGTTAAGTCCCATAGTGCTCAGAGCCATTTGAACCATTTTTGCTGTTGTGGTCTTCAGTCAAAAGACTGGTTTGATACAGCTTTTCACAACTGTCTAACTTGTGCAGATCTCTTTGTCTCTGAACAACTACTGCAACCTAAATCCATTTCAACCTGTTTACTGTACTCGTATAGGCTACAAATTTTTTTCTCCTTCACTTCTCTACCACTGCTCCCCTTTCATGTGCCGGCCGGTGTGGCCGTGCGATTCTAGGCGCTTCAGTCTGGAACCGCGTGACCGCTACGGTCGCAGGTTCGAATCCTGCCTCGGGCATGGATGTATGTGATGTCCTTAGGTTAGTTAGGTTTAAGTAGTTCTAAGTTCTAGGGGACTGATTACCACAGATGTTAAGTCCCATAGTGCTCAGAACCATTCGAACCTTTTCATGTATTTCGGCTCTTATAACTGCTGTCGGTTTTCTGTCCAAGTTTTAAATAATCTTCCGCTCCCTGTATTTTACATCTTATACCTCCAGAAATTTAAAAATATATTGTCAAAATCTTCGCGCTTACCTACAAATACTATTGTTACACGACCGTTTTTCCGGAAAAGGTCATGTAACGCGTATAAATTCATAATGAAAGACACACTTGATCGTAATATTTAATTGACATTGAAAAATACGGTAAACCGCTATACTGACGATTATCAGCAATTGAATAATGTAACCTTAGGCTTCTGTTGCGCTTGATTCAGATTTGCATGCCTTATATAGCTGAGGATGTTGAAAGCATTCTGGGCAGTGCGGAAGTGCATAGGCTGCCACAGGAATAAAATTAGCCCATCTCACACTGAGCGATTTTGCCGAAGGACACCCAATGAACGGATGAATCAATAGCCCTCAGGCTAGACAGTTCATCGTATTGGCCACACCGGGATGTCCTGTGGTGCAAGAGCCCCTGAAGAAAGAAAGTTTACAACCCTGGAGAATGGGAGAAGAAGGAGAAATGTTTCAGCAGACGGCACTTCTGTACACAAAAGTATAAAGCTAAGTTGTTCTCCATAAAGCACTGGATGACACAGTAAACATCTCGAAAATGGAATGAGGGCCCACAGTTTTGGGAATTCGAGAACATGAGATGCCGCTGGATGCATTGACTTAATGAAAACTAAATATGTACTTGATATAACAATCACAGGGATTGCCATAAGTAAATAAACAAATGTTTAGGTAAAGATATTCGGCAATGCTGATGAGGGCGATCCCATTGGTCAAAGAGAGGGATGTAGAGAGATGTATTTTTTGTGTAAAGTGTTAGAATGCACGTTACTGGTTAAGCGAAGGGAGGATAGCCCAGGGAAAGGGAATAGCATTTGCTAAGGAGCAATTTCATTGAGCAGCACTTGGAAGATCTGAAGCCCAACCAGTCTGAAGACTTGTCCAGTAACTTCTTCATATTAATCTATTTCGCTGACAACTTCTGCTCCAAACTTCAACTCTCATGACGTGCCTCCATCCTGTCACTATCAGTGCCGGGTGGGAATTTAGAGAAAATTTGGGGTGATTCGCACATCACCAAATGGCGAGGGTTGTTGACGCTGCTAATGACTGTTTCTGCAGTCCTTCCAGCCTCCACCCTCAACATTTTCGAAACCCATGCTGATTTCTACAGAGGAGACTAGAAATCTACTCTGCAGGAATCAGCATGGGTTTTGAAAACGACGGTCGTGTCAAACCCAGCTCGCGCTATTCGTCCACGAGACTCAGAGGGCCATAGACACGGGTTCACAGGTAGATGCCGTGTTTCTTGACTTCCGCAAGGCGTTCGATACAGTTAATGAACAAAGTAAGAGCATATGGACTATCAGACCAATTGTGTGATTGGATTGAGGAGTTCCTAGATAACAGAACGCAGCATGTCATTCTCAATGGAGAGAAGTCTTCCGAAGTAAGAGTGATTTCAGGTGTGCCGCAGGGGAGTGTCATAGAACCGTTGCTATTCACAATATACATAAATGACCTGGTGGATGACATCGGAAGTTCACTGAGGCTTTTTGCAGATGATGCTGTGGTGTATCGAGAAGTTGTAACAATGGAAAATTGTACTGAAATGCAGGAGGATCTGCAGCGAATTGACGCATGGTGCAGGGTATGGCAATTGAATCTCAATGTAGACAAGTTTAATGTGCTGCGAATACATAGAAAGATAAATCCCTTATCATTTAGCTACAAAATAGCAGGTCAGCAACTGGAAGCAGTTAATTCCATAAATTATCTGGGAGTACGCATTAGGAGTGATTTAAAATGGAATGATCATATAAAGTTGATCGTCGGTAAAGCAGATGCCAGACGGAGATTCATTGTAAGAATCCTAAGGAAATGCACTCCGAAAACAAAGGAAGTAGGTTACAGTACGCTTGTTCGCCCTCTGCTTGAATACTGCTCAGCAGTGTGGGATCCGTACCACATAGGGTTGATAGAAGAGATAGAGAAGATCCAACGGGGATCAGTGCGCTTCGTTACAGAATCATTTAGTAATTGCGAAAGCGTTACGGAAATGATAGATAAACTCCAGTGGAAGACTCTGCAGGAGAGACGCTCAGTAGCTCGGTACGGGCTTTTGATAAAGTTTCGAGAACATACCTTCACCGAAGAGTCAAGCAGTATATTGCTCCCTCCTACGTATATCTCGCGAAGAGACCATGAGGATAAAATCAGAGAGATTAGAGCCCACACAGAAGCATACCGACAATCCTTCTTTCCACAAACAGTACTAGACTGGAATAGAAGGGAGAACCGATAGAGGTACTCAAGGTACCCTCCGCCACACACCATCAGGTGGCTTGCGGAGAATGGATGTAGATGTAGATTATGGTGAGTTCTAACCACACCCGTGACATGATGTGGAGGGAATTGAAAGTCATTTCATAACATTCTGAACACTTCCAGCTTCACTTCGGAAACTTGCACTCTTTCTTTAATGAACAGTCAGCTTTCAACTCCGATCATAGGTACAACACATTACCTCATGCAGTATCGTTTGCCTCTCGATTGAAATCATAGCTATCACTATCAATTTTCTGATTGCAATTAATTCATTTGTACAATTATTAGAATCTTTTCGCCCCACCTCTATGTCAGATATGCCAAGGTGTTCTCCTATAAGTATTGTCAAATTTTCATGCAAATTTTTTTCATAACAAATATAAATAATTGCAATTCTTCTCTGATGTAGTTGACATAGGACTCCTACTTCACTATTTTGGAGGGTGATTAATTGACAAATGTCAGAGACAGGGTCAACTTTTGTTTTTTAACATTAATTTAACAATCGCAACGTAACGACCACTAACATTATAAAAGCGGATTGGCCTTTCCTTAAACTGTCTTCTAAGGTAAGTCGAGGGTCATTGTTGCCTCTTATGTTCAAAAATTTATCCATAACCCAAAGTAACCTCCCCCAAGGAAAGGTTCTATTAGTTTCTCTATATGCCAGGAACAAGATGAAGATGGAGAACCTGAAGCGAAATTACAGCCAATTCCTCCTAAAACAATATCAGGACCCAACTGACTCAACACTGAAGAAAGCTGCTACAAACGGAACCGTGTGATAGATAGCTAACACGTCGTCACCTGGAAGGAAGCCTTGTTTGAACGTTCTAGAGTAGAGAGGAAGGTCCACTGTTTGCGCTTGCCACAGAGTGGATAGCTCCATCGTCCGTGCCTCAGACTTCTGACGATTCAATGCTGCGTATCACAAAAAAAAAGACTGGAATAAAATGTGCGGCACCGTTTAGAGCGTTACGTTGGAGGAACTGAGGGCAACGATGGTCATATATGTGAGACATACTTCTCCATTTTCCTTGGATGAACTTTGAGCACAATTTCGGCAGCCTAATTTTATCAGTGATAAAATGACAAGAAATAAATTCCCTTTCAATGAGAAGTTATCTATTTTTTTTTTATTTTATTTATTTATTTATTGTTCCGTGGGACCACATTTAGGAGAAGTCTCCATGGTCATGGAACGAGTCAATACATGAAATTATAACACGATTGTAGAAACAGATAAAATGAAATATAAGAAACATATTCAGGCGACAAGTCGTTAGTTTAAATAAAGAAAATCAAAAATGTACACTGGAATTTGCTTAATTTTGTATCTCTTCCAGGAGCTCCTCGACAGAATAGAAGGAGTGAGCCATGAGGAAACTCTTCAGTTTAGACTTAAAAGTGTTTGGGCTACTGCTAAGATTTTTGAGTTCTTGTGGTAGCTTATTGAAAATGGATGCAGCAGAATACTGCACTCCTTTCTGCACAAGAGTCAAAGAAGTGCATTCCACATGCAGATTTGATTTCTGCCTAGTATTAACTGAGTGAAAGCTGCTAACTCTTGGGAATAAGCTAATATTGCTAACAACAAACGACATTAAAGAAAATACATACTGTGAGGGCAATGTCAAAATTCCCAGACTATTGAATAGGGGTCGACAAGAGGTTTTCGAACTTACACCATACATAGCTCGCACAGCCCGTTTTTGAGCCAAAAATACCCTTTTTGAATCAGAAGAATTACCCCAAAAAATAATACCATATGACATAAGCGTATGAAAATATGCGAAGTATACTACTTTTCGTGTTGAAATGTCACTTATTTCAGATACTGTTCTAATGGTAAATAAAGCGGCATTTAGTTTCTGAACAAGATCCTGAACATGGGCTTTCCACAACAGCTTACTATCTATCTGTACGCCTAGGAACTTGAACTGTTCCGTCTCGCTTATAACATGCCCATCCTGTCTGATTAAAATGTCAGTTCTTGTTGAATTGTGGGTTAGAAACTGTAAAAACTGAGTCTTACTGTGATTTAGCATCAAATTATTTTCCACAAGCCACGAACTTATATCATGAACTACATTATTTGATAATGTTTCAATATTACACACAAGATCCTTCACTACCAAGGTGGTGTCATCAGCAAACAGAAATATTTTTGAATCACCTGTAATACTAGAAGGCATATCATTTACATAAATAAGGAACAGCAGTGGCCCCAGCACCGACCCTTGGGGAACGCCCCATTTAACAGTGCCCCATTGGGACTGAACATCATTACCACTCTCAATATTGCGGAGGATTACCTTCTGCTTTCTGTTCTTAAAGTAAGAGGCGAACCAATTGTAAGCTACTCCCCTTACTCCATAATGTTCCAACTTCTGCAGTAATATTTTGTGGTCAACACAGTCAAAAGCCTTCGTTAAATCAAAGAAAACACCTAACGTTCGCAACCTTTTATTTAATCCGTCCAAAACCTCACAGAGAAAAGAGACTATAGCATTTTCAGTTGTTAAGCCATTTCTAAAACCAAACTGTACATTTGACAGCAAATTATGTGAATTTAAATGCTGCAGTAACCTTGTATACACAACCCTCTCAATAACTTTAGCAAACACCGATGGCATAGAAATAGGTCTATAATTGTCAACATTATCCCTGTCTCCCTTTTTATAAAGTGGCTTCACTACCGAGTACTTTAATCGGTCAGGAAACCGACCACTCCTAAAGGAAAAATTGCAGATATGGCTAAGTACTGAGCTAACAAACGTGGAACAATACTTCAGTATTCTGCTAGATACCCCGTCATATCCATGAGAGTTCTTGGTCTTTAGTGATTTAATTATTAACTCAATCTCCCTCTTGTCAGTATCATGGAGGAGCATTTCAGGTGACAGTCTCGGAACACTTTTTTCTAAGAGCGCTATATGATTCCCTGCTGGGACTAGGTTTCTATTTAGTTCACCTGCTATATTCAGAAAGTGATTATTAAGTACTGTACATATATGCGACTTATCAGTAACACGGACATCTCCACTACGCACTGATTCTATATTCTCGACCTGTCTCTGCAGACCAGCCACTTCCTTTACGACTGACCATATGGTTTTAATTTTATCCTGAGACTTAGCTATTCTATCTGCATACCACATACTTTTTGCCTTCCTAATAACTTTTTTAAGCACCTTACAATACTGTTTGTAATGGGCTGCTGCATTTAGATTTTGACTGATTCTAACGTTTTGATATAATTGCCACTTTGTTCTACAAGATATTCTTATCCCTTTAGTCAGCCACCCAGGCTGCCTGTTTGTGCTAGTACCCTGTTTTGAACGTTTTAACGGAAAGCAACTTTCAAAGAGCACGAGAAAAGTCTTGAGGAAAGCATTATATTTATCGTCTACTGTATCAGCACTATAAACATCTTGCCACTCTTGTTCCTTGATAAGGTTTACAAAAGTCTGTACAGCAACTGGATCAGCTTTCCTAAAACGTTGGTAACTATATTTAACATGTGTTGCAGCACAAAAAACTTTTAGACTTAAAATTTGTGCATCATGATCTGAAAGGCCATTCACCTTTTTGCTAACAGAATGCCCTTCTAATAATGACGAATGAACAAAAATATTGTCTATGGTTGTTCTACTGTTCCCTTGCACTCTCGTTGGAAAGAATACGGTTTGCATAAGATTATATGAATTAAGGAGGTCTACCAGCATCCTTTTCCTTGCACAGTCACTTATACAATTAATATTGAAGTCACCACATATAACTAACTTTTTGTATTTCCTATAAAGTGAACCAACAACCTCCTCTAGCTTTAGCAAAAATGTTGTGAAATCGGAGTCTGGGGATCTATAAATAACAACAGTAAGAAGTTTAGCTCCACTAAATTTAACCACACCTGCACAACATTCAAACACCTTTTCAGTGCAGTACTTTGAAACATCAATTGACTCAAATGGGATACCGTTTTTCACATACATGGCTACTCCCCCACACCGCAAAGAGCTCCTAGAAAAGCTGCCAGCCAACCTGTATCCTGGTAAAGGAAGCCTCTGAATTATCTCCTTATTTAAGAAGTGTTCAGATATACCAATAATTTCAGAGTCAACATCTATAAGCAGTTCACTAACTTTATCTCTAATACCTTGTATATTTTGATGAAATATACTAATTCCCTCATTAATCGGATACCCAAGCTTTGTAGAAAGTGGTTTCTTTGTTAGAGAGACTTCCCTTAAGCAGGAATGCCTATCAGCTGACTTCAATCTAAAAAAGGTACAGCTCTAACACCCACAACTACCGGAATTTTCCCATGAGTGATCCCACCACCCCCACCTATGCTGTCACCTATAAGTTTTGCCAACCTCCCCTTCCCATACCTGTTGAGGTGCAGGCCATGTCTAGTGAAACCCGTCCTACTGATAGACTCCACCGACACCACTGAAATGTGACTCATGCCTTCTGTCATCAGCGCACCCCCAAGTCTCATGTTATTACGCCTGACGGCTGTATTAAGATGAGGCCGATCGTGACGCTGAAACAGTTCTAGGAGTCAAAGTATAGCTGCTGAGTTGGTTCAAATGGTTCAAATGGCTCTGAGCACTATGGGACTCAACTGCTGAGGTCATTAGTCCCCTAGAACTTAGAACTAGTTAAACCTAACTAACCTAAGGACATCACAAACATCCATGCCCGAGGCAGGATTCGAACCTGGGACCGTAGCGGTCTTGCGGTTCCAGACTGTAGCGCCTTTAACCGCACGGCCACTTCGGCCGGCAGCTGCTGAGTTAATTCTTATTTTGGAAATGTTGAAAAAGTTCGTGGAAACTGCATTCGCTGTTGCCTCCCTGGAGAACATATTGCAATGGCTGAATAGTTACTTGCAGTAGGAGCAAGTTACAGATTTAATCGGTTTAATCAAACAAGCCGTACAAATATAGACTCAAGTTTTGGACAGCTGTAGACGTGGCATCCAAGTAAAACGGCGTGCTGAAAAGTAATACGCTGAGAAGTAATACTTCCGAATTTTTCATTCTGTTCTCAGTATCGGTTGAGGTTTTACATGTCGTGCATATTACTAAATCAATTTCCAGTATCGCTGACGCAAGTTACATACATCTACGGCTAGACGGCTCCGAATTGTAGCGTATAACATCGCGGTGCGTAACGTA
Organism: Schistocerca piceifrons; assembly: GCF_021461385.2. Taxonomy (NCBI): domain Eukaryota; kingdom Metazoa; phylum Arthropoda; class Insecta; order Orthoptera; family Acrididae; genus Schistocerca; species Schistocerca piceifrons. The sequence continues at coordinate 502,827,467 of NC_060138.1, read as the reverse complement.
TCGATGTCGGTGGCTGAGAAACAGTGTACTGCGTGAATGTTTCTAACGGGAAAAATGTGCTTCCAACTGAAATCAGTAGAAAAATCAAATGGTCTCGCGGTTCTAGGCGCGCAGTCCGGAACCGCGCGACTGCTACGGTCGCAGGTTCGAATCCTGCCTCGGGCATGGATGTGTGTGATGTCCTTAGGTTAGTTAGGTTTAAGTAGTTCTAAGTTCTAGGGGACTGATGACCACAGCTGTTAAGTCCCATAGTGCTCAGAGCCATTTGAACCAGAGCCGAGAATCAAATCTATTGAAATCTGCGCGAGGTGATGATTATATCGACATCAATAACGTCTGACTTTGGATTGTTCGTGATCTTGAGTTCACTGCATCGAACATCCTCCTACAGTCCCGACTTGGCCCCTTCCGATTTTCATCTGTTACTAAAACGTAAAGAACACCTTCAAGCACTTCGCTTTGATAGTGATGAAGCGGTGTAAGCGGAGATGAGGTTTTCGCTCCGTCAAACAAGTCAAACATTCTACATTGGCGGTATAGACAAACTGGTCTCTCACTCGAAGAACTGTGTTCGTAGCTGAAAAATATAGATGCAGAAAGTTAACAAGTTTTAAGGGCTTTTACATAAAAACTTCAGCAGCATTACTTTTCAAGACTCCCTCACACAATAGTAATTCCTTAGCGTATCTTCGTAAGGAGGAAAGTGGCCCAGACAACAAGACGATGGCAGAGTATGTAGTTCTTCACCAAATGTTTTCATTTGCAAACAAAAATAGGAACATAACAACTGACGCTGTCTTCACAACCTCAGAGCTTTCGAAGAACCTCCAACAGGCGAAAACGTGGTTGTTGGATACGATGCTCAAGGGTCTCCACTAAATCCCAAACTCCTTGAAGACGAACAGTTCCCACTTACATTCCGCCTTCACCTTGAAAAATACATATGCCAGAATGCAGCGTGATAGTGTAGCAATGGAAGACGAGTAGTACTCTCACTATTTTCAGCACAGTACATCCTGAAGCAGAAGTGAACGAAGTAAGATAGAAGGAACCAGGATTCTTTACTTTCTACAGCGCCACGAAATATGGTGTGGATATCGCTGATCAGATGTTTCGTAAATTCCCAAGGCTGGTTGCAGGAAATAGCCGATACATGTAGTTTACAATATCTTAGACGAGACAGAAACAGCTGCATGAATCGTCTACAGTCAAACAATGGAAAACAATCTTAAGAGGAAGCGTTCATTTTTCTGCTGCGAATGAACTCAAAACCGAGACATAACAAAGAGCAGGACAGCATCAAGGCAGCCGCCTAACAAATAAGAGGCTGTAGGGTCGGGCAAATCCATAAAACGAAAGCACTGCCGAAGTCGGATAAAAATGATAAGACCAGCAACGTCTGTGGGAAATGGAAGTACGTCGTCTGAGGAAATTGACCACAGAGGCTAATAAAAAAGCTGCTCAAAGTATGATTTCAATATTTAGAATGAAATATGTGAGGTAATTGAAAAACGTTAGAAACTTTAGAAAAGGTCACATTTACAGATAGCAAACAAAGTTTTTGAATTCATAACGGACATCTAAAAGCGTTAGAACTTCGACGTACACCTTACATATGAATGTGTACGTGACACATCAATGAGTGGACACAATATTTCGTACTTCAACAACATTCTAAGCAAAAGATAAGTTTGTGGTCTTCGCGATAAATGTGTATGTAAATGCCATTTTATATCCCCTGTCATATGGTTGTCCAAACAAGGCCCCGTGAGTAGACAACATTCCATTAGAACTACTGACAGCCTTGGGAGAGCCAGTCCTGACAAAACTCTACCATCTGGTGAGCAAGATATATAAGACAGGCGAAATTCCCTCAGACTTCAAGAAGAATATGGTAATTCCAATCCCAAAGAGGGCAGGTGTTCACAGATGTGAAAATTACCGAACTATCAGTTTAATAAGTCACAGCTGCAACATAGTAACGCGAATTATTTACAGACGAATGGAAAAACTGGTAGTGGCCGACCTCGGGGAAGATCATTTTCGATTCCGTGGAAATGTTGGAACACGTGAGACAATACTCACCCTATGACTTATCTTAGAAGGAAGATTAAGGAAAGGCAAACCTACGTTTCTAGCATTTGTAGATTTAGAGAAAGCTTTTGACAATGTTGACTGGAATACTCTCTTTCAAATTCTGAAGGTGGCAGAGGTAAAATACAGGGAGCAAAAGGCTACTTACAATTTGTACAGAAAGCAGATGGCAGTTGTAGGAGTCGAGTTACATGAAAGGGAAGCAGCGGTTGGGAAAGGAGAGAGACGGGGTTGTAGCCTCTCCCCGATGCTATTCAGTCTGTATATTGATCAAGCAGTAAAGGAAACAAAAGAAAAATTCGGAGTAGGTATTAAAATCCATGGAGAAGAAATAAAAACCTTGAGGTTCGCCGATGACGTTGCAATTCTGTCAGAGACAGAAAAGGACTTGCAAGAGCAGTTGAACGGAATGGACAGTGTCTTGAAAGGAGGGTAAAAGATGAACTTCAACAAAAGCAAAACGAGGATAACGGAATGTAGTCGAATTAGGTCGGGTGATGATGATGGAATTGGATTAGCAAATGAGACACTTAAAGTAGTAAAGGAGTTTTGCTATTTGGGGAGCAAACTAACTGATGATGGTCGAAGTAGAGAGGATAAAAAATGTAGTCCGGCAATGGCAAGGAAAGCGTTTCTGAAGAAGAGAAATTTGTTAACATCGAGTACTGATTTAAGTGTCAGGAAGTCGTTTCTGAAACTATTTTTATGGAGTGTAGCCATGTATCTCTACACTCCATACATGGACGATAAATAGTTTAGACAAGAAGAGAACAGAAGCTTTCGAAATGTGGTGCTACAGAAGAATGCTGAAGATTTGATGGGTAGATCACATAACTAATGAGGAGGTATTGAATAGAATTGGGGAGAAGAGGAGTTTATGGCACAACTTGACTAGAAGAAGGTATCGGTTGGTAGAACATGTTCTGAGACATCAACTGATCACCAATTTAGTACTGGAGGGCAGCGTGGAGGGTAAAAATCGTAGAGGGAGACCAAGAGATGAATACACTGAACAGATTCAGAAGGATGTAGGCTGCAGTAGGTACTGGGAGATGAAGAAGCTTGCACAGGATGGAGTAGCATGGAGAGCTGCATCAAACCAGTCTCAGGACTGAAAACAACAACAACAACAACAACAACATGGTTGTCGACGTGACAACAGCGAGAAATATTCCCATCGTTTGAGCCTTCGTTTCACTGACAAAGCATGCATATCAAGAAAGTAGTCTAATTAGTTATGTTTCAAATTTCCTAAGCATATGTGGATTCATTTTCACGTCTCTAATTGTGTACATATCAGCATTTTTAATATAGACGATGCAATTTTGATGTCCCCAGACACAATGATACAAGTTGGAGACAACGACAGCGCATCGTTTCTCCATCAGGAGACCTCTGGGAAAGATAGGGTCACCAAGTGTTCATAAGAAGTGGTACTTTTTTGGCTTTATTACCATGTGATCGCCTTGCAAAACGAAGTATGATCCAAGTCGTGACAGATTAAATCCACTAGAAACATATTTTGAAATCTGTGTGTAATAAAGGAAATCAGCGAGTAGAAAGAAACATAAACGCAACAAAAGCCCACACACCATATCAGCCAACAACCCCATTCTAAGAGCGAATAAAGTTGACAATCGACCAATGTAGCTGTCCGTGTTATGTCAGATGCCGTTGCCATCAGTAGCCTTTTTGTACGAGATCAAAAAACATATGAAGCCGATATCAAACTGCGTGCTTTCCTACTAACGGATGACGAAATTCTTTTGATCTTGTATTTAGCTGTGATCATGCTTTCCTACAATAACTCACTGAGAGACTCAGAGTACTAAAAGAATTTTTTTATAACCATCGGACACACCACTTTTACCTCGGCCTAGGAACTACTCTCTAAGAAGCATAAAAAAAATATAAGTATTCGCTCATGACAGAGAAACGAGGGTATTTATATATTGCCCCCCTTTCGTACAACTGCTTTGTTAGCTGTAAGTACTAGGAGACGCTATTCGAACATTTGTCGTTGGCCTAAACTCTAAAGAGTTTATCGAGAGACGTGTTGAGGCAAGTTAACTTCCCTGCCGACGTCCTTTTATAACAGGTATCAAAACCTTATCAGAAGTGTTCGAGTAAGTCTTTAACATTCTGATGCATTCCTTTCAGCGTTGTACCCATGGCAGTGACGGGTTACTCACCTCTTTCATATCCATAATCAAATTTCAAAAGGTCAGTAAGATAGATGCGACATATCACAGGTGCCTTTAAGATACTCATTGATTGTATAAGTTATCTTGTATTTACAAGTATTGTAAATAATCAGTTGCATTACTGGTCGTATTCCATGTGTAAAAATTGATTAACATACAAGCAAATCACATGTAGTAAAAGAATGAGTTGTGTCACCTTGTGAGTGATGATGACACCTCCTCCAGCTGGTTTTGGTAAATGATCCCCGTTCTTTTATTACAATAAATGAGTAAGAAACTTATATTAATCTATTTCAACTGACCATAAATACGACAGTAGTACTGGGACGTCATGAACGCGTTTGAAATTATATGCGCGCAGTGTCATTAGAGATGCTGTGTCGCCTTGTGGCTTGCTTGCACCATCTCTGCTTTGCAAGGCGCGCGGGAGATGATGTGCACTGTTAATCATGACATGAGGAGACACAGTTGTCGACAGTGGTGCGGCATGAGTAATAGTACGAAATAGGCCGAGTTGTGCCGTTGTAATTATATTCTGAGTAAGTGGAACTTGTTGGTTTACTGATTAAATATTTGAGATGAGGAAAGAGATTGTAATATTTTGAGAAGAATATTTTATTATGGCTATTTTGATAAGTAATTTAAGTTAATTAATTTCAAATTTTGTACTTTATTGCGGCAGATTGTAGTTACGCAGCCGGCCGTTGTGGCCGAGCGGTTCTAGGCGCTTCAGTCCGGAACCGCGCTGCTGCTACGGTCGCAGGTTCGAATCCTGCCTCGGGCATGGATGTGTGTGGATGTTCTTAGGTTAGTTAGGCTTAAGTAGTTCTAAGTCTAGGGGACTGATGACTTCAGATGTTAAGTCCCATAGTGCTCAGAGCCATTCGTACCATTTTTGAACGTAGTTACGCATTCTTGGTTCAGATATCCAGAGACTTGAGTATAGGGAAAGATAAACAGTCATGCTTAATTTTCAATCTTAGTTTTGGGGTAGGAATAACTGTTGAATATTTAATGTTCCTTTTATGAGTTGCATTTTTGAAAATATCACATTTGATGTTAAAGACTACCTACGTTTGTGCTCTCAAGGACTGCAATCTTCTTATGTATTAATATTTGTGAAGCAAAGAAATAGGTAATTTTGCAATATAGATCTTTTCTAATGAGAAAACTAAATACATTTTATATTATAATTTATCCCAAGTCATTGTCCGCATCCAAAGCCCGTGCCAAAATATGAGTTATCATTTTTACTTATTTAGATTTTTTATGAACCAATTACGTTTTGCTCTTTTTTTAAGAATGGGAGAACATTAACCAGGCGTATCTCATTAGTTAGTTGTGGCCCAACAGATGGGACGCGCTTACAAGACGAGTTTCACAGTGCTTCCGTTGTGCAACAGGCAAGCCAAAAGTAAATAATAAAGAAAAGGTAACATTCAGTTTTTCCAAGTCCAGTTTATCAGTTTAAGAGATTAATGATTCACAGTGTTGAACTCAGACGGTATTCTTGCCATTGCGAATGTTTAAACAGAGAGGTAACCAAAACTGACACTTTCAAGTTACTTTCTCGCACTCAGATTTTACAACACGTTCTCACAGTCGAATTCTTATGTTCAAAATCGAATACCTAGGCTGAAAGTTAACATTAGCTTCCAGCAAGCAAAATTTGTAATGATTGACAACAATCATATTACTGCAATTTAGACAACTTTCAACACAGAATGTTGTCTGTTCGTTATTCAAGGATAGCAGACACAGATGTGGAGGGGTCACGATGTGCAATTCTTGGTGCGCTGTATGATGGTCCTCCCTTGCCATGATCAGCCGTTGTCGACCGGAAACTTGAAGGAGAGTAGGGGAATTGGGGGAAACCCCGGTCCTGGAGATAATGCCGGTCACTTGACGACGTAGTAAAAAAGTCGTTCCGAAGTGCCCTGGATGGTACAGCCATCTACAGAACGTCAGTAGGAACCAACACAACTCCATCAGCCATTGTCTGCTGGTACCGCTTAGAGGTAAGGTATTTCTTAAAGATTTTCTCAATTTTCTCAATTCTAGCTGTAGAATTTAGCAGAGCGAAATATGATTACACTTATTAGTTTTGTAGAATACTTGTTCTTTATATCTTCGTTACATAAAGGAAATCAGTTTGATGTGTAAGCTGAACTGCAATGTTCCATCTAACTTGTCAGATAGGTCATGAAGTTTTGCATTTACTCTCATTTACATGGCTAGAAATCGAAAAAAGAATTTCGATTAAGACAGCCTAGACACAAGAACAGCTGCAAGATGCTATTAAGGCTTGCAGAAATGTGAAATCTATAAGGTCAGTGGCAAAAGAGCAAGAAATTCATTTGAGCATCCTCCAGGAGCGAATAGAGAAGGAAATGTAGGACGCCCCTGCAATGGGTCGCAAGTTCAGCAGGTGAAAGAAATAGTAGATAGTGCCAAGAAGTTGGCAGACATGTCTTATGGCACCTGTATTCTATATCTTTGAGGAACGACATTTGAATTTACAGAAAGGAACAAAAAAATGAACAGCTTCAACCCGGTTGCGTGTATATATGGTAGAGATTGGTTAGACAGTTTGTTGAAGAGGAATTCCACAATTTTTTTAACAAAGCCAGAATCAACTAGAGTCAGCCAGATTCGAGGCTTCAGTAGGAAATAAGGTAATGTAGCTCGTAAACTAAAGCTTGTTTACATTGCGGTGCGCTTATTTTATGTATGCTAATAATAGTTCCTTCAAATCGGAGTTTCCTTCACCGTCATGTCTACGTGTGGAGAAGACTAAAATTTTGGTGTTGTGGAATTGAGTGAGACAACCATATCTAACAATATAGGTACTACGATTCGCTGGTGTCATTTAATTTTCAGTCCGACAGACAATACTTTCCCTTGCAGATTGAGCTACATCCAGGACTACATTCCCCCTTTTTATTTAGCGGTGCGGTCCATTTTTGACCTAATTTGGCAGAAGTTGTTGGCGTATTAGCGGAACTAAATTGTTAACGAAGTGAAATTTTTGAAATTTTTCTGACGTAACATTTTTGTTTGTTATCTCGTTGCCTATTATGGCCAAGTGCCGAGTGAAGTATACGACATTGACGCGTATGTCGTGGTATAATTTGAACTCACTATATCGTTAATACAAGCAGAAGTGGTCAAATTTCTGTATTTTGTAAAGCACTTTTACAATTAGTTAACCATACTACCTTTTGCAATTCGTTGGTTGACTGGGGGGAGGGGACCAATCAGCGAGGTCGTCGGTCCCATTGGATTAGAGAAGGATGGGCAAAGAACTCGGTCGTGCCCTTTCGAAAGAACCATCTCGACATTTGCCTGAAGCGATTTAGAGAAATCACGGAAAACCTAAATCAGGATGGCCGGATGCGGGTTTGAACCGTCCTCCTCGCGAATGCGAGACCAGTGTGCTAATCCTTGCGCCACCTCACTCGGTTTGCAATTCGTTCATTACACCCTAAAGAACTGCATCTTGAAATGACAATTTTTCAGGAGTATAATTCAACTCTTCGGACTAGGCACAGTGCCCAACGCATCTGTGCAAAGCCTCATCAGATTTTCAGTGTGTTTTCGTTTTCGCGACCGATCGTTCCTTACTTTCCGAATAACCCTCGTATCTTCTTTGCCATATATAGCGACAGTGGTCATTTCTTTGGTTGCGAACAGAGGGTATGATGGAGGGGAGCAGATCATAGTTAGTGAAATCGACAGTAAAACGAGACTGAACTTCGCTTGCTGAGACGGCGTGAGATCTGGTGCGTTCCTAGTAGTTGGGCACTTGCTACAAATTTGAGTCTCTAAAAAAGGATAGAGCACGCCTGCATGGCCGTGGTGTTTTGAGCCGTGTCGCGTGGAGAGGGTTCGCTGCCCCGGGGCATAACTGACTCCAAACCTCTGCTGCTCTCCTTGGGAGCAGCGCGGCTGTTGTGATATGGCAGTGCTGAACGAGTTCCTTTTAAAATGTGTATGTTCGTTTGTTGTGAGACTGCGCTTATACCTATTTCATGTGTTTCTGGTGGCTTGCAAATACTAAAGCTTGTGCTGATGGCGAACGAGCGTTACGTACGTCATAGTTTATTGGTCCTTTGTTACCCCTATGCGTAATTATTCCGTCAGCTGATGCCAGTAACTACGACCCACTGATTCTGCGTGTGATGGCTAAGTCTGTTATTACTTTAGTTATTGTGACAACGCGCCGCCTTACTCACGTTTGAAACTTAATCCCTTAAGTGACTCCGAAAGTAGTTCATTTGATAAAATGCAGCGTAAACTTTTAGCTGGTTTGTAACTTTATTTAGTGTCTCGCAATTTTACTTTGGCCACTAGTAAACTTTGTCACTGTAATAACTCTTTAGCTTGTAGCCGCAGTAATTTTCTGAAGTTAAATGAACATTTCAAATTTTAACAGCGTGTTTGTGATTGAATTTTCTTTGTAATGCTTGCGTGCGTAATTCCTTTGTAGACGTGATCAATTAAAGGTGTAATTCAGGACCTGTTTATCTTTGGCAAATTTTATCTCTCATAAACGTGTTTTAAACTACAATGTGTTTATTAATTAATCCAGTCCCTCACTGCTCCACCACTGCCATTTCACAGACATCCAGTATCACAATTGTTCCTGTCCCTAAAATAAAAATCCTAATATTATCTTCATCGCTCGCCGAAGTTTTCGGAACAATTCACCCTGCACTCCACACATGTTTCAGTCCCCTGCTGCATTTATATGTTTAAGAAAACTCTCAGGTTCTTTATCTAGTTACTCTCGAACGTCTCGCTCGAAATTTAACGTAGAGCCACATATTTTTCTTACATTTAAGTCTAAACATTCATTTACTTTGTTCTGTATTTCATTCGCTTCATTTCTTTATTGTTTTCCGATATTTCGTACTTTCCTCTAATCACTTTCCCTAACTTCTTTTCTCGCACCCGTTGCTCTCACAGACTACAGTACAAGTACCATTACAAATAGTAAAAAATGTGAAGAATGAGTGATCAGATGTAACAGAGCGTCTTATGGAAATGATTTTATGAGGATAAGAAAATTCGTGTACCTTCGTCTTCTTTTTGTTGGCCTTTATCACGTGTCTTCACGGGGTCAGCGTCTTAATGATTGGTCTTCGCAATGTTTGTGGCAGGTGGTGGCGGGATGTCCTTCCTGTCGCCACCCCCTTTTTCTTACCCGGACAATGCGTGTATCCCAACTGTCTGCGTGTAGTTTTATCTAAAGCGAAATTGTGTGAACGATTAAGTAATGATTGCGAATCATGTAACTGAGGCTGGACGTGGGTTCCAGCCCGGTATTCTCCTAGTCACAAGTGGGAATCCGGCTAAAAACCACACCAAGCCGTGGCGACGCATCCATTCTCAATCCGCCGGGCGGATTCGATCGGGGCTGGCGCGCTCTTCCTCGTTCGTTAGTTGATTTTGGAGGAGGGAACCAAACAGCGAGGTCATCGTTCCCATCGGATTATGGAATAATGGGGAAGGAAGTCGGCCATAGGCTTTCAAAGGAATCATCCCGGCATTTTGCTGAAGCGGTTTTGGGAAATCATGGAAAACGTGAACAGAATTACCGGTGCCGGTTTGAACCGTCGTCCTCGCGAATATGAGGCCAGTGCGTTCTTCGTGCTAACGCATGCGGCTATCCTGGCGGATTAAGGGAAGATCTGTATAAATGCATATGCTTTGTCTTAACGTCACTTCAGCTGGCAGTGCGTCGCATATGCCAGTTGTGTAAGTGTATTGTTTCTGTGACTGACAAGACGATGTGTATGGTCATTTCTACAATGAGAGAAGTCATGTTGTGAAATCCACTACAGGAACATTGTTTGATCCTGTTGTGGTACCCTAAGGGGCCAGAAGCGTCCATTGCTTCAAGTGACGGAAGACTCTTCGACTGTGTCATAAACACTCGCTATGGTTACTCTACGATGACAATTCGTTTGAAACTACGACAGTGTAGGAAGTCTATGGTTCTGAAACCCTATACCATAAACATTCCTTTTGTCGACCATATTCAGATGGCACACATGACATCCACGACAGTCACTCGAACTGACTACTCCTGGCTAGATGGTGCCACCCCTTTTTTGTTCTCTCTTGTGCCAAATTCTCCATCTCAGATCGCGCTTGCACCTTCGACGTTCTCAGTTATTTCTTTGATGTACTCTAACCCCTGTCTTCTCCCATAGTTTTTACTTTCTACAGCTCTTTCAAGGATCGTGGAAGGTTTTCCTTGATCTTTTAGCGCATCTACTATAATTTTTCAGGCTTTCCCGGCGATTTGTTGACATTATATCTAATCGTCCGACCGGTGTTTCGGATACGACCCCTTATCGCTTGTGCCAAGAACTTCCCAATTCCTTATTTTATCCATCCATCTAATTTTCGGCATCTTTCTAAAGCATCACATCACAAACGCCTCGATTCTGGTCTTTCCCGGTTTTTCCACAGTCCGTGATCCATTTCCATAGAATTCTGGGTTCCACATGTAAATTTTCAGCAATGTCTTCGGCACATTAAGGATGATGTATCTTATTAGTCCAGGAATGGTATCTTTGCCGAGCTTGTTTGCTTCCTATCTCCTTCTTCCTTTCTCCGTCAAGTGTTATTTGGCGTCCAGGGTAGCAGAATGCCTTCATTTCGGCTAATTCATCTTTCCCACTTTTTATGATTATCGAAAATCTCGTTTTTGTTAAATTGAAGGTGTAAGTGCAAATCTGTAGAGGGGCGAGAAGGGAAATGGAAAAAAAAGCAAAGAGACTATCGACGTCAGTAGCATCAGGATCTCGCACGAAATCTTGGGCGAGGAGTATTTATGCGTGCCCGACCGGGGTTTGAAACCGGGATCGCAACTGCGCAGGCTATCTCGACACGCCTCTCGACCGACCAACACTCACACCTAGCGCCACCTATCCGCAGTCCTTATCCATGTCCTCCATGGTCGCTACTATGGGATTCGCGCAGGAGGTCATACGCAGTTGTGCAACCGCAATGAAGAAGGCGCAATTATCTGAATATTTGGTGTCAGTTCTGAAAGACACGTATTGTTATTGTGTGCTCATTAGACCGTTCATTCTATTCCACATATAATTTCTCTTAACTTTCACTAAAGATACGGTTCTAGGCGCTTTTGTTTGGAACCGCGCGACCGCTACGGACGCAGGTTCGAATCCTGCCTCGGGCATGGATGTGTGTGATGTCTTTAGCTTAGTTCTAAGTTCTAGGGGACTGGTGACCTCAGATGTTAAGTCCTATAGTTCTCAGAGCCATTTGAACCAATCTTCACTAAAGATAGCAATATCAGTGAATCTTGTCATTGACGTACTATCGCCCTTGGCAGTGTAAGATTTCCATGTAATTTATATATATATGAAATACTGAAAACTCTTTCTCAAAAATATTCTCCTCGAGTAACGAGTCGTTAAGATATCATATTCATCCCCTGAGCAGTGCCGGCCGGGGTGGCCAAGCGGTTAAAGGCGCTACAGTCTGGAACCGCGTGACCGCTACGGTCGCAGGTTCGAATCCTGCCTCGGGCATGGATGTGTGTGATGTTCTTAGGTTAGTTAGGTTTAAGTAGTTCTAAGTTCTAGGGGACCGATGACCTTAGAAGTTAAGTCCCAAAGTGCTCAGAGCCATTTGAACCATTTGAGCCCTGAGCAGTACTGATTTTTGGCAATTCTTGTATTGTGCTTGTGAACACTGTCGTAAAAGAAAATTTTAAACTTAGTGAAAAGCTGAATTTGAAATAACGAAAAATAATCCACTTATAACCCAAGATAAACTATTCGTGTACTCAGTGAAAACTATTTAGCTGAAACTCAATACTGAAGAACGTTATGAAAGTTACGTTACGTGAAGTGCAATGTCTGACTTGAAACACCCACAAGATAAAATACAGCTCAATTCGGAAGAAAATAACTGTTTAAGATTGCCTTCAGTGTTCACTGTAAAATAATCTGCTAACTTCGCACAACACCTGAAAATTCTGACTAAATTCTGTTTGCTCACAAAGATACAAGTGAGATCTGCATCTAAAGAAAAGCAACTTATCCCTTGCTCAGCATGAAATTTTGTGTCTTGTGTGCTGACGTTCTCGAAAGCAAACTGAAATCAGCAAATGCTGCAGCTAAAGAAAAATAACGTATTGACTCTGTGGTGTAAGGTACAAAGCTTACACGACAAAATATTTAAAACTTTACTGATGAATTAGGGTTTCACTTTAAAGAAACGCGTTCTTGAAAAATATGTATAAGAGAACTGCATCAATTGCGAATTCACTCATTACAATAATTACAGACACTTGAACAAGAGTTGTTATGTGGGACATAATGAATGCAAAGAGATCACATTAACACTAATCATGAATATTATTAGTTATCTAAACGACGAAGATTCCTTCATTTAATAGTTGTAGCTAACAATTACTTCATTCTTGCGCATTCATCAGTTAGCTTGAAATTTTCCTCCTAAAATCTTCTCCATCCATACAGTCAAGAAAATTTGTCTGTAAAAGAGTATTCCAGAAAATTTCCCCCCAGGTTCACAGTTATCAGATCTCCCACAGTAAAATTCAACAGCTCGCTGCTGATCTTCTAACAAGAATGCCCTAGCGCTGTGCAACTGACTGGCCACCGAGCCCGCCCAGATTACATTGAGCGCAGTCAAGGATCTTATACAATATGCGTGCAGCGCGCTCGTTCACCAAGTACAGTAAAGGTAAAATAATTACGATGGCAGAAAACTATGAAAACCTTACAGTAGCAAACACCATGACAGCAATCTGACACGAAATACTTTTGTTCTTAGAAAAAAATCTTTCAGATTATTATAGAAACAGGATTCATTCACCTTCTGTCTCCATATCATTTTCATAAAATTTCCTGTCTGACGTTGCTACGAGCGTCCTCTACTTTTCTGTGACAGCACGAAAGTGTGTCAAGTGACAAAAGAACCCGTGTCCAGATACAGAATTTCATCTACGTTCACTCTCTCTGACACGCACAGTGCAATTTTGTTACAGTGGCAACACGTAATAATTCCACGCACCCACGTACACACGAGCGCATGAAAAGCATCGACCCCTTTGCGAGGCCGCCGAGCATATTTCCCAATTCGTGTTCCGCAGATTCGTTTTTTACGCTCTCCATTTTTATTATTTTCTCCGGGCCCGGCCTTTTGCTGCTTTGTGGAAACAGACGCGGCGTCCGGCGGGTAACGCGACACCGGAGCCGCCCCGGCGGCCCGCCGCTGCCTTTGATGTGCCGGGCCTCTTTTTACTTTATAAACAGTTGCATTAGTCCTCTGAAGGCAGAGGGAGGGCAGCAGGCGAGGCGCCGGCCCAAATCCCCGACACCGCCGCCACGCCCAGAACGACCACGCAGCATTCCCATGTCATACGCTGCGCGCGAGGTCTATGGCCGACTGCTCACAACAGGGCACTGTCAACTTTTCGGCAAGAAACCGTCAAAAATGGAATATTTTGTAGGGGACCCAACATCATAATCACTATCTCAAAGATCTTTGGAAGACTTAGGATCGAATAAGGAAGAAGATATAGATGAAATTTCACAGAATTTCTAAATCTATTGGGGGGGGGGGGGGGGGGGAGTGGCAACAAAATGACTATTCACGTTCTTATGACAATGTATGAGTCTCGCGATATATGATATATTATCTGACTTTCAGTAAAACAACATCCACAGGATTCCGAAGGCTACAAGAGCCGACATGTGCGAAAATTATAGCACCATCAGCTTAACAACTCATGTATCCAAATTGCTGACAAGAATAGCATATACACATAAAAAAAGTTTTGCATCACCTCGGTTACGAGAGTTCCGGAACCTACACAGCAAGCTGGAATAGAGATCAACATAAACATCACTTCCGCCCTTTTTATCGCTCATGAAAACCTCACAATGCATGTTGTACCAGCATACAGCGTGACCTTCAGAGATGATGGACCAGACTGCTGTACACACCTGTACCTCTAATACTCAGTAGCACGTCCTCTTGCATTGATGCATGTCTGTATTCGTGGTGACATACAAGCAACAAGTTCATCAAGGCATTGTTGATCCAGATTGTCCCACTCCTAGACGGCGATTCGGAGTAGATCCCTCAGAGTGGTCACGTCGTCCAGAAACAGCCCTTTTCAGTGTATCCCAGGCATTTTCCATAGGGTTCTTGTCTGGAGAACATGCTGGCCACTCTAATCGCGCGATGTCGTTATCCTGAAGGATATCATTCACAAGATGTGCACGGTGGGGGCGTGAATTGTTGTCCATGAAGACGAATGCTTCACCAATATGCTGCCGATATGGATGCACTGTCGGTCGGAGGAAGGCAGTCACGCACCGTATAGCTGTTACGGCGCCTTCCATGCCCACCAACAGCGTACGTTGGTCTCACATAATGCCACCCAAACACAGCAGGGAACCTTCATCTTGCTGCACTCGCTGGACAGAGTGTCTAAAGTGTTCAGCCAGAACGGGTTGCCTCCAAACGCGTCTCAGACTATTGGTTGAAGGAAAATGCGACACTCACAGGTGAAGAGGACGTGATACCAATTCTGAACGGTCCATTCGGCATGTGGTTGGGACCATCTGTACCGCGATGTCAGTATCGAGATCGGATTGGAGTCTCTGGTCGCCGCATATCTTTGGTGAATGGGCTTCCCGCGCGCCTCGAGGCGACGAAACGAGGAAGAAGGGATTACTGTGAGTTAGCTCTGGATTGTATGTGTTGAGCGACGTCAGTGTCGGAGGACGAGGCTACTTGTTTGGTGGGCCCCGGGAAGCAGTCGGTTGGGGACGGAACGCCGTGGGCTCGAAGATCTTAGTGTGGATGGCCGGTGTTGCCCCGATGGCGATTATCGTGTGGTCATTCAAAGGCTGAGAAGTGTTTTCTTGGGTCTTCCCTCGGATTTCGACGAAGAATTACCGTACGTTTGGTGTATAAGGTGAACATAATAATTCTAAAAAGGTGCACGTTGGTGGCTCTTATATCAGACTTGTGAGTGGTGTAGGCTTTGCTTCGGTATTGCAGTCTCCAGTTAGAGAGCTGCGTGGGAGGACAGCATTGATATCAGCATTGTCATCTGTTTAGCTGCTTTAAAGCAAACAACTGTTTCGGATCGATGGTGAATCCAAGTGAGGGACCGAATCTTTGCTTGTCTTATTAAGAAACCTAAGTCGGCCTCCAGCATGTTAAACTCTGTTATCTGTAGTTATAACGAAGTAATCGACACTCTGGTAGCGTCCACGAGTGAACTTTCGAGGTAGTGTTAAGTGTTTGTAGTAAGGGAAAGATTGACTGTGGAGCTTTTCAGTCGGACGCTTATGAAAAGTATTAATTACAGTTCACTTCTAATGGTATTTTACGGTTCTACTTACCGTGGCGAAATCGCCGATAGTATCTTCACAGTTTAGCTTGGGACGTCATTCTGTGGTTTGGTGTGGCCATCCCAAGAGTTTAAAGCACCAAATATTTTCTTACTGCCTTGCTGAGGTTGTTGATTTGTTTCTTGTTTACCCCAACGTACTGCTGTTTGGTGCGGTGCGGTATAGCCGAGGCGTTCAGTAGTATCGCATCTACTCCCTCGCCGGTTTTAAGATTTGTGGGCCGCACCCACATGGACTATAATCCGAGTATGCAATTTGTGTAAGTTGGTTGGGCCCTGATAACGTTTAGTACTCGTACATCGTGGAAAATCTTTCCCGTGTCGCATGTGACCCTGAAGGAGAGCACGGTGCACAACAGCGTATGACTTAAGAGTTGATTTGTGTGTTCTTGTGATATATTTTGAAAGGAAAAGATTTACATAGCAGGTTAAATATAACATCTATGCTTAATTGTCACAATTCGTTGGATGTAGTATGCATCATATGTAGGGAGTTTTATACTGTAAAGTGTTTAAAAGGAAGGAAAATGTTTTGTGATACGGTGCGTATCGCAGTGGTTACGTGGTTTGAGAGGACGTTGATAGATATCAGATTTTATTGCATTTAACTTGTTGTTTTAATTAAAATTTTGTGATCAGTATTTTATAGCCTTTAGAGATCACAGTTGATACCTAGGAAAATTGTGGTACTGCCATGTGGCGTTATAATCTTTTATTTCACCTTGCATTATGCAATTTGTAATTTTTTTTCTTTGCTTAAATAGGGACTTTGAGATTTAAGCATTGTAAATTGATTCTGAGAGCTGTTCTTTGACCTGTTTAAATAATGCTTCAGGAACTTTCATTAACAAACTATATTGGGGATCTTGCTGTTCATGATAACGAATGTTCACTTACTATTTTAAAATCAAGTTAATAAAGTTGCAAAATTTTAAAGGTAAAAAATAAAACTTTTATTAGAGAAACGGAGCCTGGGCTTACTCCCCACAACTTCCACGGATGCAAGATATTGGCTTTCGGGCGTTGTTTGTTTTCCCCCGTATGTATCCCAGCTAACGCGTGCGGGGCTATGTCACCCCTCAGTATCATTTTTGTAACTTTATTTCCTCCTTTATTCATGTACCTTCCATTGCCGTTTTCAATTAATAACAGTCGCTGCGTTTTTGCTGTCACCAATTTCTTCAATATCCCCCCTTGACAGGATACTCATGAGCTATGTAGCATTCGTAAGGTGCTAGTTTTCCTGCTACTGGTATAGAAACAGAAATGTAAACTTTCACTCCTGTGATTCTCTCCGGTACTGTGGCTACCTTGAAGTAAATAGATAAATTTTTGTGCTCAGGTTCTAAAACCAACCCCAACTCTGGCAGTAGTTCCATCTGTGCTTTCCCTCGTGCTTCCTAGACACTATCTTCTACAGACCGCAACCATTTTGCCATTATTACTTCGCTATCTTTTGGAAATTTGTGGTAAGTTCCTATGGGATCAAACTGCTGAGGTCATCGGTGCCTAGGCTTACACACTGCTCAATCTAACTTAAACTAATTTACGCTCAGGACAACAACACACACCCATGCCCGAGAGAGGACTCGAACCCCGACGGGGGGAGCCGCGCGGACCGTGGCAAGGCGCCCTAGACTGCACGGCTACCCCGCGCGGCTCTAAGACTTCTGCTTCGGTTAGTAGTTCCCTGATATTGTGATTAACTGACTCTTCTCCAGTCAGTTGTAGTCATATATTATTCAAGTATTTCTCTCAACTTGCAATCTGCTTAGTGTGCCAATCACTCGCGGCTTTGTTCCCTTTCGGTCTCTGCTTAAGCTGATCTATGGTGTCGATCTTCGAATTTCTTCCTCATCGGCAGTGCCACATACCGTTTTCATAAGCTGACCTCCAGTGTCGATCCAGCCCCTCTTCCTTCGCGTATGTGGAATACCTGGGTCAACTTCTGGTACGCTCCATGTACTCTCTCACATATCCCCGCTTATTTTTGTATGATTCATTGTTTTTCATTTCCTGACAACATTTTCGAATGCTCTTCCATACTTCATTATGCATCTCCGATGCTATGAATACCACTCGTATAACCCAGCAACGACTGGTGATCACTAAGTCTTCCTGCTTGGCAAACAGCGCTCGCCCTTCCGGGAGCTGGTTCCGTAATGCTTCCACCCCGATGAAGATCAGTAGTCCCGCTGTGAAACGCATCCTCTCGCCTTCTCCACACCTCATTTAAGGGCAGAAATACCTATTGCTTTCCTCCCCTTAAATTCTTTGCTACTCCGCAGATGTTTCTAGTAATTACACTAAATCTATACAACCTAAGAAGATATTAAATGACTATCTCATAGGCCTCAATCCATAAGGGTTCCTCGTCACCGTTTCATTCACAATCTCTTGCTTATCTTCTGATACCTTTCTCCTCACACCCCCTTTTTGGTCCGCATCTTCTATCCCTGGAATAACTTCCGGACTCCCTTGAAAAGATAGCAACCATCCAACATGCACAGCTTTCAATCTCGTCGGCAGCTGAGTTCTGGCATTTATTGGCAACATAGTCTGTACCACTTGGTATGGCCTGCCCCTGATTCTTTCCAAAAAACCTACTTTGGCTTTTCGTTCGGATTATACGAGCCTGACAGCATCATCATCTGACCAACCTTACACTGTGGCGTTCTTGCTGCACTGTTTCTTTCTTTTTCTCCAGCGCTCATGTGTTTGCTCTCTGTACTCTCTTCCAGATTTCCCTAATCAATCTGGAAAATTCCTTAAGAGACTCTGTCTTCCCTTTCATCGTCTTAAATACGTCGAACGGTAATGGCATATTACGACCATATGCTATTTTATACGGTGGTAATCATGTACTCGTATGCTATTTGGAGCTGTAGGCAGAGACCACATGCTTCAAATAGACCTCCCAGTTGGTGTGATGTAAGTCAACGAAGTATCCAAGGATTTTCACGATTGTGTTATGCACTCTTTCATTTCTTAAATTGGATTGTGGATGGAGAGAACTCGTCTTTTGCAGCCTCACATTCAATAACTTACACGATTCATTGAACAAATCTGACATAAAGTTCGCTCCCCAGTCTATTAGTATTGTTCCAGTATCCAATATTCAGAAATGTTTGTGCCACTGCTGCGACCTGCTCGTTTGATGTCGCTACCATTTCCACATGTATTGAAAAATTTTGTATGGCTGTGAGTATGTACTTATCCACTGCAGATGTTTTATTGAATTGACCTAAAAAAGCTATCCCCAGAAATTCGAATGGTGCTAATGCTTCAGGTAAACTATGTGATGGCACTCCTCTTCGACACAAATTCGTTCTCTGGGCGCACTGTATGCAATTCTGCACATACTGTCAGTCGGAATATTCTTCCACCAATGCCTTTCTGTTACTCTTCTGTTGGTGGACTTGCAATCTCCATGACCTGATAACACCTGATCATGAACTTCTTGTAGCGCTCTCTTCCTTAGTTTCGCTTTTACCACATACTTGTGGTCCCAATGTGGTTCCTGTACGTAGAAACCCATCCTATATACTAAAAAGTAACTGCTTAAAATACTTCTTACATTAATCATCCGCACTCTATGCAGTTTTCCATTCCTTATGCTCATTACTCAGAATATTATGCAATATTGCTACTTCTCTACTTAAGCCATCCGCGTTTCTGTGCTTCTTCCCAGGTCTGTGCATGACTTCGAAATCGAATTCATTTAGCGTTACTGCCCATCGTGTCGACCTACTAGGAGGATCCTTTAACGCCAGCAATCATCTTAATGCCACGTGATCTGTTATTCCTCTGAACTTTTTACTGTACAGATGGTGTTGGAAATATGTGATTCCATAAATAAGGCATAACATCATCTCTTTCTCCATTGTGGAAGAATTTCTTTCCGCAGAATTTAGTAGTCTTGATGCTTAAGCTACCAGATACTCTACGCCTAACCTCTTGTGACAACACACAGCCTAGTGCATGATACGATGCATCACATGATAAAACCAGTTCTCTAGTAAAATTCAGAAATATCAATATCAGACTCAATGTTAAATCTGCTGTTAGCTCCTTAAAAGCATACTAGCATTCTTCTAACCATACGAATTTAGTACCCTTTTTTAAAAATCTTGTCAATGGTCCAACAATATCTGTAACTCATTTTACGAACCGGCGATAATAGTTCGTGACTACTTATTTACAGGTTCTGGTACAGAAAGTTAACGTGTAGCTCTTATTAATATTGGGTCTCTCTTAACCTCATATTTTATAATATGTCTTTAGTATATGCTTCTTCGTCATTAAAAATTGCACTTTACTGTTCTCAATATTAATATCGCTGCTTTTGACGTAGGAATACTTCCAGTAATTGCTGTATATGCTGTTCCATATCACTCCCATAGACGATTATATTATCGAGATAAACTAAGCATTACAGTGGTTTTAACCCTCTGTGTACTCTGTACAACAACTTCAGAAACGTTACAGGTTAATTTTTTTAAAAATCTGAACGGCATTCTCGTGAATTGGTAGTGTCCCCAGAGTGCCAGAAATGCTGTTTTGTGTCCTATCCACGTGAAAACTTCATTTTGGTGATAGCCAATTTCCAAATCCATAGTTGAGAAATATTAGCATTGTTCTAATTGATCCAAGAGTGCATAGCTGTTTGGCAAAGGAGAGGCGTAAATTTTTTTTTAATTTTAACTTTTATTTTTTTAATTTTGCACGTTGCCACGACAACTATTCCTGTCCCCCATGCACTGTTACTTGCTTAAATTATTATTCCATCTTTCAGCTGTTGATCAATAATTTCGTCCAAAATTGACTGTAAATATTTAGGTAGTTTGTTTGGTGATTCGTTTTCCTTTGGTGTGTGGTGCTGTGTAATATACTTAGCTGGTAATGACCCTTTTGGAAAAAACAAATCCTTAAATTCCAAAAGTAATTTCCCTGTTGGTTCCCTCTAGATGCTTCACCTCTCCTCCTAATGCATCTGACTATTATCCATGGCTGGCACCCCTCGTGTTCTATTCTTCTTCCTCCAGGATATCCGTATTCGCGATTAACAACGCCTTCGTTAATCCTATGTCTGTAATCTCATTTCACCCGCAATTAATTGTATGCATACAATATCTCTTTTCACTAACCAACCTGCCTGATCTAACACTTCATTCTCTTCTAACGATTCTACTACACACAAAATGCCTACCAGCAAGCTAGACTCAACACCGACGCAAAGTGATTTCCCGTTAGCCTTTGGTACACAATCATGCGAATCAAGTCTTAGTGTCATCGTTTGCAGTTTAATTAGTTCATCTTTTGGTACAGATTCCAATCGCGACCTCTCTATGCCGGCAATGGCTTCACCTAAATGATGTAGAGAGAGACCAAGAGATGAATACACTTAACAGATTAAGAAGGATGTAGGTTGCAGTAGGTACTTGGAGATGAAGAAGATTGCACAGGATAGAGTAGCATGGAGAGCTACATCAAACCAGTCTCTGGACTGAAGACCACAACATCAACAACTTTTTATTCCATTACTTGGCCGTAGTACATCAAGAACAGCTTGGTGGAGGCGTCCAGTTGCCTCTAATGTGTAACAGTAGACATCCAGCATTGCTGAGCATGGAACCACTCAAATGGCACTGTCAGCGATGTCTCTGGATGTCATTGTGATGAAACTATGGCAACACAGCCGACAATGCTGTGGGGGCGGCCGCGACCTCACTCCAGCGAGCAGAAGGTCTTTGCTCCAGTTGTGGCCCATCATGACTCAGGGTAGACAGCCCTCTCCCATGGCAAAGGCTAGGCAATGCCTGTCGGTCATGTTCTGCTTCAGTATGTATCAATGTATAACACTGTTGTTTGTCTGTGGCTGGCTCTCTTGCAACTCACATCTGCTATGGTGTACTTTTTAACCAAATATGGTCGATAAGCTGCACTGTGAGTTTCATTGAGAAAACTAAATGGAAATCTTGTTTAGTGTATATAAAATTCTGAATTCCTGATCTTCTCAATGATGTCTGTCCATGGTACTTTGACTGGTATCCTGCATCTCTCCTGCTGTAATATCTGTAAAGTGGAGTGCCGTTAATGAATATCTAACCTTTGGACTAAACAAAGAAATAGATTTTAAAATTATGCCATTTCTGTCTTGTTCGAATACAATTTAAGCTCGTCAGTAATAATGTATTAATCAGTAAGTCAATGTCTTCTACATAACAATCACTGAGAAAATCATTGCAGTTTATATGGTTCAAATGGCCCTGAGCACTATGGGACTTAACTTCTGAGGTCATCAGTCCCCTAGAACGTACAACTACCTAAACCTAACTAACCTAAGGACATCACACACATCCATGCCCGAGGCAGGATTCGAACCTGCGACCGTAGCACTCGCGCGGTTCCGGACTGAAGCGCGTAGAACCATTCGGTCACAACGGCCGGCACAGTTTGAATCAAAGTGCTGTTAAACTAGCAGGAAAACAATTCCAAGGGAATAACACTGGCAAACTAAAACTTTGACTGAAATGAAATAAAATGAGCAAATGCCATCGTTGGACGGGAGACCCTTCTCAGGGAAGTTCGGCCGCCAAGTGCGAGTCTTATTGCAGTTGATGCCACATTGGGCGACTTGCACGTCGGTGATGAGGTTGAAATGATGATGAGGACAACACAACACCCAGTCCCCGGGCGGAGAAAATATCCAACCCATCCGGGAATCGAGCCCTGGCCCGCTTGCATGGTGGGAGGCGAGCACGTTACCACCCAGCTTCTTCTTCTTCTTTTTCTGTCCTAGTGGACATCACATGACATCTACTGAAGCTCTTTGTTGACCTTTTCACTCAGTTGTTTTTATTACAGAGGCCAGCCAGCTCTGTGACCGAACACGCTGAGCTACCGTGCTGGCGAAGTTCAAAAATGGTTCAAATGGCTCTAAGCACTATGGGACTTAACAGCTATGGTCATCAGGCCCCTAGAACTTAGAACTACTTAAACCTAACTAACCTAAGGACAACACACAACACTCAGTCATCACGAGGCAGAGAAAATCCCTGACCCCTCCGGGAATCGAACCCGGGAACCCGGGCGTGGAAAGCAAGAACACTACCGCACGACCACGAGCTGCGGACCCGGCGAAGTTAAGCAGGCGGACGTTTCATGACTGAGATTGTGAAAGTGCTTTATGTTGTTTGCTCGCTGTTTCAGGACTTCAGAAAATTGACATCTTGATTATTATTACTCGACTGAAAGACTTGTAAATCATTTAAAACAGGGAATTACATAGTCGTTGAGTTTTGCTTGTGCATGTAAACGTCACTTTCGCTTATTATGAGAGCTCACGAATTAACCATTTGCAAAATTAATATTTAAATGTTTTCCAAATTATGACTTTGATTTCCTTTAGTAATTTAAAACAATTTTTAATATTTGTCTTTGTTATTTAATAAAGCAACTATTTTTGTTTAGAGTGCGAACGACTTCGACATCATACGTTTGTTCTGATAAGTTACGTACTAATTACTGTTCTTGTAAACATTTCATTACTGAACAGATTTTGTCCAAATGGACTGGCCATCGAATTTAAAATTAATTTGTGGTGGGTAACCCAAAATTTGAATACACTTTCCGTAGTCTTCGTTATATGTGATTTACACTGTTTTATAGTGATCATGCAAAATTTACTGAAGGGGAAAGTGATGCGAATTATTTTCAGAAGTACGTTGTTGTACACTAACCTCGATGACCAGTTATTATTTCGGAAACGATTCGCTTAATTTTCTAAGACGATCTTGATCATTAAGAGAAGCGATTACACATGACTAAGGTTACAAGGAAGATTAAAATTCGGTGTAAAGCTGTCTGATAAGACTCGTTGATCGTATTACTACCCTTAGTGAAAATTGATGACCGAGATAAGAGCATTATAGTAAATATTACTACATTAAGTAATTATTCATCACAGTGTTGAAAGATTTACCTCCAACAGACTAAAACTGGTCATTAGGATAGTGCCACTGTGAAGATTTTCCTTTCCTTGCATTGCAGTAAGCGAAGCGTTTGAAAGCAAATATGGGCACACGACCTTATGTTGTGATGTTTTCGAGGGTAGTTACAATGATCTTTTGTAACGAAAATTTCGTAGGAAGATCTCTTTCCAGGGAAACGAGGGCTCGTAAGTACGTTGGATAATAACCCGGGGGCCACGCAGTGACTGGACATCTTCCAAGCTAAACTCCGAGCCGGCAGTAAAAAGTATACCATGAGAGCCGGGATCATGGAAATGGACTACTGGAGATGCTATAAAGAGGGAAGACAAAACACGCCTGCAGCAGAGCCGGCACGGCAGGGCGCAGCGCAGGAGATATGGGCACTGGATCAGCCGCGTGCCGGATGCCGCAGTAAACTCTTGCCTGTTGCCGTGCGTTGTGCTGGGTCGGGCCGGGCCTCGGTTGGTGTAGGAAGGGGCCTGGGAGGGAGGGGGGGGAGAGGGGGCGGGAATGGGGTGGTGCGTAGGGCGGAGGGGGTGTGGTGGGTGGAAGCAATCCGGAGCGGGCTTGGCAGGCGGTCCGCGCCCGACACTGAAATCCACTCGTTGCTCGCTTGCGAATCTGACAGACGAGCAAACCCACTTCTGCCCCTCTGTTGGCTACTGATAGGACTCGCCGGACACATCCGCTGTTATTCTTTCAAGTACCACCGCCTAGAAACGCTACAGTTGTCACATGGCAGAAAGGAGCGTCAAGCGACCACCATGAAGAATGTGTTTCTCCGATGCAATTTGGTAGATGAACAGATGCTATATTTCCGTATGAACTGTATACATTTCGTAACCAGAAAACAATTCCGCTATTATTAAAATCCCGCTTTTGTAGTAGAAAAGTGAGATGAGTAACAGAGTGCAAACGACCACGTTGTCTAGTAGGTAGCTCTAGTGACCAGAGTCAGAGGGAAAGAAAAACAAAGCTCAGAAGACAGTTTCTGCGACACTGTGACTTAGAAGAGATTGTGAAATGTAGAAGTTACGCATTTATAGTGATACGTAATTAAATTCGAAAAAAACAATGAATACCTTAACCCTTCCAATACCAATGGTGAGAGGGGAGGGCGGGAGGTGGGGGCAATACCTCGTGTCGACCTATCGAAAATACTGCAATCTGGTCAGTTACCTTATACACTACTGTTCATTAAAATTGCTACACCAAGAAGAAATGCAGATGATAAACGGGTATTCATTGGACAAGTGTATTATACTAGAACTGACATGTGATTACATTTTCAAGCAATTTGGTTGCATAGATCCTGAGAAATCAGTACCCAGAACAACCACCTCTGGCCGTAATAACGGCCTTGATACGCCTGGGCGTTGAGTCAAACAAAGCTCGGATGGCGTGTACAGGTACAGGTACAGCTGCCCAACACGATACCACAGTTCATCAAGAGTAGTGACTGGCGTATTGTGACAAGCAAGTTGCTCAGCCACCATTGACCAGACGTTTTCAATTGGTGATAGATCTGGAGAATGTGGTGGCCAGGGCAGCAGTCGAACATTCCAGAAAGGCCTGTACAGGACCTGCAACATGCGGTCGTGCATTATCCTGCTGAAATGTAGGGTTTCGCAGGGATCGAATGAAGGGTAGAGCCACGGGTCCTAACACATCTGAAATGTAACGTCCACTGTTCAAAGTGCCGTCCATGCGAACAAGAGGTGACCGAGACGTGTAACCAATGGCACAGCCGGGTGATATACCAGTATGCGCTGACGAATACACGCTTCCAATGTGCGTTCACAACCATGTCGCCAAACACGGATGCGACCATCATGATGCTATAAACAGAACCTGGATTCATCCGAAAAAATGACGTTTTGCATTCGTGCACTCAGGTCCGTCTTTGAGTACACCATCGCAGGCGCTCCTGTCTGTGATGCAGCGTCAAGGGTAACCGTAGCCATGCTGCTGCAAACGTCGTCGAACTGTTCGTGCAGATGGTTGCTGTCTTGCAAACGTCCCCATCTGTTGCCTCGGGGATCGAGACGTGGCTGCACGATCCGTTACAGCCATGCAGATAAGATGCCTGTCATCTCGACTGCTAGTGATACGAGGCCGTTGGGATCCAGCACGGCGTTCCGTATTACCCTCCTGAACGCACCGATTTCATATTCTGCTAACAGTCATTGGATCTCGACCAACGCGAGCAGTAATGTCGCGATACGATAAACCGCAATCGCGATAGGCTAGAATCCGACCTTTATCAAAGTTGGAAACGTGATGGTACCCATTTCTCCTCCTTACACGAGGCATCACAGCAACGTTCCACCAGGCAACGCCGGTCAACTGCTGTTTGTGTATGAGAAATCGGTTGGAAACTTTCTTCATGTCAGCACGTTGTAGGTGTCGCCACCGGCGCCAACCTTGTGTGAATGCTCTGAAAACCTGATCATTTGCATATCACAGCATCTTCTTCCTGTCGGTTAAATTTCGCGTCTGTAGCACATCTTCATGGTGTAGCAATTTTAATGACCAGTAGTGTATTTTAAATTTTGAAAAAAAAACATGTATTTTCTTTAGAGTTCTCGTACTGGCTACCACATTTATTTTAAGTATTCCAGTCAGTCTTAACTCAAAAATTAGTTTTAGTAGTGTGTGTCACATTCCCAGATCAATATCATATTCAACATTTTCAGTTTCCTGACTTAACTCACACATCAGCAGATCTTTAAAAATTATTTTGTGGGCAAAAGTCAAACATCAACTAAAGAAGTCTTCATTTTTGAACTGTTTTTAATCTTGAGAATACGTGGTCCCGGCGATGTCCATTCTCATAAACACGGTGCCGGGCGGGCGATGAGCCTGGTTGGCGTCTGATATTGGCCATACAACAAGATGGCCACTGTGCTTTACGAGACCACTCTCGTGGAGATCAAAGGGTGCGCTCGACTCATCCATCAGCAGCTTTGCGCGGTGTGGAGATGGACGACAGCATAGCCCTTCCACCAAAGATTTTAAGAAAATTTTGTATTTGCCCATAGTAGGTTTTCGCCATGTAACAACACTATTGTCCGAAAATCTACAACTAGTCCGCTGAGAAAGCATCAGGCAGGAGAGCTTAGCAGATTATGCATTCAAGCAGCTGACAAGAATGATATAGAAAATAATGGAACAGAAAAATGAGGATTTGTTATATGACGATCAGTTTGGTTTTCCGGTAGGTAAAGGCACGTCTCCTGATAGTGAAAGCAACAGTTAGGAAAATTACTATACGCTCATAGGTTTTTTCGACATGGGAAAACCATTCAACATAGTAAATTGGTCCAAATGTGATAAATAAGGGTAAAAGATGCATAATTAACAATATTTACAACAACCAAGAAGAATGAAAAGCCAAGAGCGAAGCTCCCACGTTAAACAATGTGTAAGACAGGCATGCAACCGACGCGTCGAAGAAGCCATGACGGGTACAAAAAGAAGGTTCAGGAGAGGGATTATTATTCAGGGCAACATGATATTGATGCTAGGATTGGTTGATGGCGTTTGCTATTCTCAGTGATAATTAAAGTTAATTAGAATACTTACTGAGTGGAATGAACAGTCCAGTTAGTGCGGAATATGGATTGACAGTAAAATTCAAAAACTGTTGACCACGAAATAGACAAAGTTAGGTAATTAGATTTTATGCAAACAAAATAATATGATAGACGAACCAAGGAGCACATAAAAAGTAGTTACACACGTAAAGAGACCATTGCTGGTCAAAAAAAGGCATATCTTATGAAACATCGACATTAATTTGAAGAAGAAATTTCTGAGAGTATATGTTCACGAAGGGTGGTGCCAGGGAAAACTGGAAAACATAAGCATCGAAGAGTCAACGCTATAGAAAGATGTCTACTTTAGATGGTCTGCTAATATAAGGAATGAGGACGTTCTTCTCAGAAACGGAGAGAAAAGGTACGTGGGGAAAGCGGTGGCTAGAAGAAGGAACAACACGATAGAACATGTGCTCAGAAATCAGGCATTAGCTTCATCGTGAAGGCAGCTGAAGAAGGGAAAAACTATAGAGGCCGACATAGATTATAGTACAGCCAACGGATAAGTGAGGACGTAGGATAACAGCGCTGCTCCAATATGACTAGGTTGGCACATCTCGCGTCCGTCGGCCGTCGTAATTTAATATATTATTATTGTTATTATTATTTTTTGATTGTTGCCGACTTACGTGGTGGACCTTAATAAAAATGATATTTCATTTAATTTTGATTTTACGATTAAATGCTTTTCTGAAGTTCTCCTTTTTAACAATATTAATCTAAAATTATTTGTTACGTTAATGAATGTTAGACTCGCTGCATCTTAAAACATGAGCATACAAGCTGAACAATGTAATAAACTTTTCATATTAGTTTCCTCGGCTAGTCAGTTCACTTTAAAGCAAAAGCTCTTTAGTTATTAATTACAATTGCGGCCCACACACGCGCGAGAGTATTTTTCTTACCTCCGTTAACCATTGTATTGTAGTCGGAGTCCTGGCTCTGGCTCTCGGCTATGGTACTGAAAATAAGAGTCTTAAAGCTACGTATTTCTGCAACTTCGTGCGGCTGTGGAGAAAAATTAATATAATGTTAATAGCGGGCGAGTTTTCCGCTTCCGTTAATTTTTCATAAGTTAATATCGCCACGTAATGGCGTCGTTGGCTGCATCGGCCGCTGCGATTGTTGAACTGTAAATTACTTGAATGCAGGTTAATTCAAAGAAGGCGGACATGAAATCGGGATCACCTCTTACAAATTAAAAGTGCACAATAATATTCAGTTAATATATTATCTGCTTAACTCATACAAATATGCTTACATTTGCCAGCACTCGAAAGATGTCCGTCTATACACAACAAAGACAAGATAGGAAGTGAAGTCGACTAAAAAAATTAACAAAAGAGCGTATCTTGTCGTCTCTTTAGATCATTTTGTCATAAATTATTTCTTTGCATTGCATTTCCTTGCATTTCTCGACAGAGAAATTATTGTTTTACGGCTACATGATAAAAATATATTATTCAATTTTTAAATGTCTCTTCTCTATAAATACTGTTTTTAAAGTCTTTTCGTAATATAGCACTGGGGACGCTATATTGTCCGCCGAAATGTATATGTCATAAAAAATGTTCGTGTTTTTTGACATAAATATTTCCTCTTTCATGTCCACAGTGTCCACACGCAGATTTTTCTTTCACAGTTTACATATGTCACATCGTATATTGTAATTACTGAGGTGTGTTGCACACATAAGTGTAATACAGATGACGTTATCTACATAACAATATAATATACAATTGGTTACCTATACAGTCTTATACAAAAGGACACAGAATACAATTAATTTTATTTTGGCTGCTTCTTTTTCGGTTTGCAACTTTTGCAGTGTTCAAAGGTATACAAGCACGAGTTAGTCCGGAATATTTGAAGTCCAAGGGGTGTCAACTGTTCGCTCCCCATTTGGCGCGGCCGTAGGGAAACCTGGGGAAAACCTCGGCGGAGCGACAGACTAACTGCTTGGGTCACCTTCACTTAAATGTTTCTGGGATGTCATTGGAGTACAGGATGTGCATACATTACAAATAATGTTTTGTTGCTCTATGCAAAGAAATGAGGTCATTATAACAATTGATTGCGGTGTCGTTGATGATCTACGCCGCGGCGTTTAGCTCGCGACGGCGTCGGTTGGTGTGTTCGGTGCTCGGCGGTCGCGGCGGCTGCGGAGAGGTCAACGCCCGCTCGACGCCAGCGTGTCTCTCGCCGTCGCGGAACGTCAGAATCAGCTGATCGGCTGCACTGTCGGCGATGCGCTTCTGTCTCGCCCGGGCGTGGCGGAGTGGGATGATATTCGCCCCCCGCTCTTGTTGGCAGGAGTCTGCTCTGCTACGCATCTCCGACGTAGTGCATGAAACATACACACAACCAACGTAATATTTGTTTCCCGCTGCAGATGGTTACACTAGTGGGAAAGAAGCATTTATTAGTGCGGCAGTTGTTGTTAAGCTTTCGCCAGTTTCCGAGTGTCAAGCCAGCACTGTCCTGCAGAATACATGACATGGATCTTCTCCCGTGAATGCCGTTTTGATGCAATACTGTTTCCATTACACGTCAGTTTTTGTCTTGACAAAATTATTTATGTTTTCGCCGCACTCGCAGGCACTGGTGAGTGTCCCAATACGAGCTTAGCACAAACATTCGCCGTTTCTGCGGTCGCTGTTTTGCAACAGTCCACGCATCGCATTCCAATCTCGCATTGTTGTACTCACTGAAATTACAGTCTGTCCCAAAAATATTTACTGTGGGTTCACTTCACGTTAACAGTTTACATTTAGAAGCAAATTCACAGTTTTTCGTGCGTAATATTGGCGTTTGGCGTCCTTACCGCTGTTGAACATTCAATACTAGCACTTCACTGTCCGTATCACAGTTTCACCTTCACAGTTTTTCACACTGCTTGAAGTAACTGTTTCGATTAGTTCACAAACACTAATGTATTTCATTCAGTCTGAACTGGATTTTGGCACGTGCTGGATTTTACCAGTCTCTCGCACTAATTATCTCTCTTCATTTTCCACTTAGAGTCGTACTTGCCTTCAGATTTCTTGACTATACAATTGTATTTCCGTCTCATCTGAGGTAAGTCCCCATGTCATGTCTGCCCACTCATTGCGTACTTGCCCTCCAGAGCCAGGCTCGACTGTACAAAATTTTGCCTCTCGCATTATTGTAGACATTTTATAATCTAGGCCTAGCGTGCAAATTCCTAGATTAATGTTAGATTTGTGACTTTTGTTTACACTACAAATTCGTGCAAATCTCTGCCTTAGCAGATGGCAATATATTTTAACCGTGCTTAGCGGTAGTCGCGTTTACTGATTTGCTTTGTACCTTGTCCACAACACATGAGGTACCTTGGGTGATGTACACCCTGCACTCATATTGTTTAGTAAATTATGATTGAGCATATTTCAAGATCGGTATAGACATAAATACATGGAACAACATATACACTATAATATTGAATTTCATAAGTTTCATTACTACTACAGTTCAAAAATATTCATGACACACTAATGAAAAATTCTTTCATCATTAAATGCTGTTGAATTTTTTTTAAATATTTTTTTAAAGCATTTGTAAACATGAAATTTGCAAAATATTCTTAAACCTACGTTCATTTTTTTTCTTTCAAAATGCAATTGCTTAAAAATACTATTATTCCTTAACATCTACAAAACTGAATCGCACTAATCTTGTGTGCCTCATTGTCTTTAAATGTACACTAAAATCTGAACATTTACACACACAGAGAAAAATACACTATAAACTTAATCTATTATTCACATATGTAAAAGTTACTCTACTCAGCGAACTTCTTTAAGTCTTTGTAAGTATTTTTCTTGTTTCTTTCGTAATTGCCTCCTTCTTTGACCACGGGATGGTGTAGTTTGCGTGACAGAAAGTATCGTGAGGTACCACTTCGATGTTACAGGTGTAGCCCTCGATAACACCGGGTTTTTCCGAAAACACATTCTCATAATCTGTGAGTAGTTGAGTCAGTTCGTTTTGTTGTGCTTCAGTCAAATGTTCTGACTCCCTGACTTTCATGGCTATCCGTTTCCTTTTCTCCTCTTTGTCTTCAGTAATAAAATCTTTAAAATATACTTGTCTTGTACTTAAGTCAGAATATAAATTCATTACCTGTATTCCGTCGAATCTCGACTGAAAGCTCCGGCAATATTTACCGTGCACTTCCCGTGTCCTCAACAACGGCAAAACTACACGTGTACCCTCATTCATAAGGCTTACTTCCCCGCACAAGAGGTCGATTTTTGCGTCCCTCTGGCGTAAAAATTCTATCCCCAGGATGCAAGCAACACCTAATCCCTTAACTACCAGGAACGAGCTTTTCATTGCTTCATTTCCTACTGTAAACTCGACTTGCACCTGGTGCTTTATGATATGAGATTGTGCACCTGTTACACGACAATTCTTCACTGGCAATACTGGTATTCTATTATTTTGACTCAAGTACTTGTAAAAATTTGCACTCATGACATTGGTTGACGCACCGGTATCGACTATTTCTGTATTGGTGCTCCGTACATATCTGCTTGCAATATAGCCTGCACAACACTTTTGTCAGTTCGGTTACATTTCTGCGGTATGTCTACAAGTTCCTTTTCTATTTTTGTTCCTTCATTGTATCTCAGCATACAAAGTTTATGGCTGTCATCCGTGAATGTGCCCTCCATACACAATCTTGCAGCCAACAACGGAGAGCGTATTGTGGCTGTCCTTAGTTTAACGGATGAGCATTAGTGGGTTGACAGTTGTCTGTCACTTCCACTAACCTCACATTGTGGTTCTGGTTGTTGTTGTTGCTACTGTTGGGTTGGCCGCCCTGCCTCGCCGATGGCGTATTTTGATATTATGTATGGCTCTATTTTGATATTGTGTATGGCTCTGGTTTTGCGGTGGTCGGTTGTAACTTCCTGACATGCTCCGTGATGGACCTGGGTTGGCGTTCCATTGTGGCGCTGTGTTTTGTTGCCACTGTGGTGTCGGTTCGTTACGACCACGCCACTGGTTTCGGTTATTCTGCCATTGCGGATTGCCGTTACCATTATATCCACTACTCATGCGTCCATCATGATGTCTCTTTCGATTTTGACGATTATAACCGTTGTCGTTATAACCATTGCCATTGTTTGTGCCTCGATTCTGTTGCCGGTGCTCTTGCCTATTTCCGTTACCATTTGGTACTAAGTTACTACCGTTGCTGTGGCTGCTATTGTAATCGGCTTTTTGTTGATTACAGCCTGCATGGTTCCACTTGTTTTCGGTTTTCATATCTTCGATCAATAAGTCAACAGAATCCACTAATTCCATGAATTGTTCTATATCGTATTCTGGCACATTGATGAAATATCTTTTAATTTCACTGGGCAACTTCATTTTTATTAATCTGATTATATCACGATCGGACATTGGCTCGTCCCAGTACCTGGTTTTGTTTATATACTTTTCGAAATATTTGCGTAACGTTCCCATCTTAGGATTGTACATTTCTGGACTGTACAACTCCTTTCGTAGTCTTTCTTGGACGCTATCGGACCAGAATTTTTGCAAGAAAGCACCTTCAAACTGTTGCATCGTTAGACATTTTTCGGACACGTCGGTGGCCCACAGTGCCGCGTCACCTTGAATAAAGGAGACCACGAACTGTATTCTTTGTCTTTCCGTCCATGTCCTGGGAAACACATTCCTGAAGCTCTTAATAAATACAACAGGGTGGACATTCCGTTTTTCGCTATTGAAGGGTTGGAATGTCATGTGTTTTATTACATTGTCCTCTTTTTTGCACATCTGTTTGCTACATTCTGTGACATTCATTACTTCGTGATGTGCGCTGCACGGTATCGCATGTTGTTCGTGCTCATAATTCGCATTAGGTTGCGGTTGCGCACTCGCACCCTGCCTACCGTCAGCGTTATTGTAGTAATCAGTACGCGGAGTCGGATTCATGATCTGTCCGCCACTGTTTACATTGCTTTCCAACGCAGACAGTCTCCGCGCGACCTCCTGTTGCCAATTTGGCAACTCCACAGTCACACGGAATTTGATCTGCGTTAATTGGGCATGTAGTGCAGCAGCGCTAGCGTCAATATTTACACTCGCGGCCGCAGTCGCTTGTTCTACAGCTGTTTTTACGTCGCTTTCAATCTTTGCAGATATCTCGCGATCCTTTACTTCTAGCCATTCATTTAATTCTTTTTCTACTTTTTGAGCTTGCACTTCCAAATATGCGTCAATACTTTTCCGTGCATCTATCTCCACATTATCCATGCGGTTGGTTAAAGTCTGGACATTATCTTCAAGCCTAGCCTGCGATTCTGTAATTTTTGCATCTCGCCGGCTAAGCTTTGCACAAGATCGGGGATTTCTTTGCAAGCGCCCCGCATCTCGGCAAGTTCGCTTTGGATCCTATCTAGTTTCGCTTCATTGCGCTGCTCTTGCTCACGTAGCATCTGAGCCAGTTTTTCGTCTCTTTCCCTATCTCTTTCTTCGAGACTACGCAGAAATTCAGCAAAAGGGTCTGCAATCGGTGATCATACTGGTGCCCCGCTTAATCTAGCACTCGATTGGCCCCACTGCCCAGGCAGTGGAGTTGTGACTCTATTCCCATTCTGCTGTGGAGCGTCATTCACCGTCCACAGATCCTCGCCCCCCGCTCCGGAAATTATGTTACCCGAGGCGGTGGCTTGGGATTCGTTTGCGTATTGCAAATGACCCTCACTTTCCATATTAACAAAATTTTGTTCGTCTGGTACGGATGCTTTAGCTTGTCCTATCTTACCCACAATAAATTCACTTTAAGCCACTGACGAATCTTTAACACCGATACACACACGAATAATTATCCCCTCCAAAAATAAACATATAAATAAACAAAACGTATAATTATCCCCTCCAAAAATAAACACATAAATACACAAAACACCGAAGGTATCTCATGTGCACATGGGTTCGATATTCCGCACAGAGCTACACAGGATGCTTGCACAATAGGCCTTACCTTACTTATTTTTCTTTCTCGCAATCCTTTTTCTTTTCTACACTTTTTCTTCTCCAGATCTCCTCAGGGTGTGGTTTTGTTGTTGTACATATAAAAGAATTCATATAAGCATTAATATTTTACAAAAATTAGACACATACATAATTACATTCATTACAATAGAGTCAGATTTAGTAAATTTCATATTTTCTTTGATCGGGCCCCAAAGTTGCGGCGCCAATCTCGCGTCCGTCGGCCGTCGTAATTTAATATATTATTATTGTTATTATTATTTTTTGATTGTTGCCGACTTACGTGGTGGGCCTTAATAAAAATGATATTTCATTTAATTTTGATTTTACGATTAAATGCTTTCCTGAAGTTCTCCTTTTTAACAATATTAATCTAAAATTATTTGTTACGTTAATGAATGTTAGACTCGCTGCATCTTAAAACATGAGCATACAAGCTGAACAATGTAATACACTTTTCATATTAATTTCCTCGGATAGTCAGTTCACTTTAAAGCAAAAGATCTTTAGTTATTAATTACAATTGCGGCCCACACACGCGCGAGAGTATTTTTCTTACCTCCATTAACCATTGTATTGTAGTCGGAGTCCTGGCTCTGGCTCTCGGCTATGGTACTGAAAATAAGAGTCTTAAAGCTACGGCCGGCCGCGGTGGTCTAGCGGTTCTGGCGCTGCAGAGCGGTTCTGGCGCTGCAGTCCGGAACCGCGGGCCTGCTACGGTCGCAGGTTCGAATCCTGCCTCGGGCATGGGTGTGTGTGATGTCCTTAGGTTGGTTAGGTTTAAGTAGTTCTAAGTTCTAGGGGACTTATGACCTAAGATGTTGAGTCCCATAGTGTTCAGTGCCATTTGAACCATTTTTTTAAAGCTACGTATTTCTGCAACTTCGTGCGGCTGTGGAGAAAAATTAATATTATGTTAATAGCGGGCGAGTTTACCGCTTCCGCTAATTTTTCATAAGTTAATATCGCCACGTAATGGCGTCGTTTGGCTGCATCGGCCGCTGCGATTGTTGAACTGTAAATTACTTGAATGCAGGTTAATTCAAGGAAGGCGGACATGAAATCGGGATCACCTCTTACAAATTAAAAGTGCACAATAATATTCAATTAATATATTATCTGCTTAACTCATACAAATATGCTTACATTTGCCAGCACTTGAAAGATGTCCGCCTATACACAACAAAGACAAGATAGGAAGTCAAGTCGACTAAAAAAATTAACAAAAGAGCGTATCTTGTCGTCTCTTTAGATCATTTTGTCATAAATTATTTCTTTGCATTGCATTTCCTTGCATTTCTCGACAGAGAAATTATTGTTTTACGGCTACATGATAAAAATATATTATTCAATTTTTAAATGTCTCTTCTTTATAAATACTGTTTTTTTAGTCTTTTCGTAATATAGCACTGGGGACGCTGTACACAACAGACGGATTCTTGGCGCGCCGTATCAAACCAATCAGAAGACCTATGGCTTAGGAAAAATAAAAAATTTAAAATTAAAAAACAGAAAAAGTTTAGCTGCATATGTTTTATAGGGACGACCAGCTTCTGAAAGAAAAAGAATCAAAGGTGTTATTTGGTTGACAAGTGTTGCAAACAACGCTCGGACAGTCCACCACCTACACAGGCAACATGACAAAGAAAAGAAGACAAGTCGACATTACCACCTTCCAGATTATTGTTGTCTCTGATTTACATGTTACACCTTGTTATATTAGATCCAATAGATGGGAAGTTTATGTTATTCTGCCATCTACCTCTCGACGTCGTAACGCTTAAAAATCAAACACACACGCCATTTCAGAAGCAGCGATTTTCGCGCAACATAGAAGGTCTCAACAAGCTAATACTACAGATAATGCCCGAGGTTAACAGAAGGTAACAAAGCACATGTGAAAATCTCCATTTAGCAATGTGAAACTCTTAGGATACATCCAGTTATGTAAATGTCTTAGCATCGTAATAGGGCAAAATAATAAAAATATATGGTTCAAATGGCTCTGAGCACTATGGGACTTAACTTCTGAGGTCATCAGTCCTCTATAACTTAGAACTACTTAAACGTAACTAACCTAGGACATCACACACATCCATCCCCGAGGCAGGATTCGAACCCGCGACTGTAGCGGTTGCGTGGTTCCAGACTGTAGCGCCTAGAACCGCTCGGCCATTCAGGCCGGTAATAATCAAACAACATTGCAACATTGATTAAAAGTGAGCCACGCATCATTACTATTCAGGATATAACGCAGCGAGATCAAAACATGTTTTCATGATTGTATCAGAAAATCAACAATGAAGCGAACCGTAAAACCTTTGGAGGACGTATTGCCGCTTACTTTACTAGGCTGATTCGAGTAACTGCGTAACGATGTGAATTAAGTATGAATCTTTAATAGACAATAGGCATAGCAATGATGTCAGCAGACGTTTCCACGGAAACTAGGTTTGCTATTGTAGAGCACCAATAAAAGACACAGCGCAATGCAGAATTCCCTTGTTTCTCACGCAACCGTTCCAGAATAGCAGAGTTCACAGATGACTCCCCGTAAGTTGACCTGAGCTCCTGCTGGTTCCGGCGACGTCGCAGCCGAACAGAATGCCGCAGTGCTGTGGTTATCACTTAAAATTGGCAGCGAAAGAGCGGAAAGTCGGATGCATTGGAACGCAAAATAATCCGCGAGAATTTCGGCGACGCATCTCCGTGCCGCTTCGCAGCGCGCCTGTTCGAAGTTCCAGGAAGATGCCGTTACCAGACGAGAAGTTAGCGTCGCTGCAGCAAAATTGTACTATGTTCGTGTGCTACTAAGGTACAAATATATTTCACTACGCATCTGTACTTTCGTTCGACTTCTACGTACATATAAAAGAGGTGCTTTTTGTGAGTCTGCGTGCATTAGGAACTAATGACTGCTTTTTTTTTTGCATTTTAGATTTAGTGGCTTCGGTACGTGCCTATGCAACCATCTCATCTGGGGGATGTTAATTTTCATGATACTAACGTAGGGAAAACACACCATCCAGTTCCCGTCTGGAAAAAATATCCCCTCGCGGCCTGGAACAGAACCCGAGCCCCTTCTGGTAGCAATCCACAGCGCTGACGACGCAGCTAGCGACGCGGACGATGCCTGTATTTGGATCTGTATTTCAGATTGTGTGCTGCTTGAGTGCACAAGTGTGCGACCTGTATCTTTATTTGCATTTGTGTCTCTACTTGTGTTTGTCTTGCTATTTTTATTTGTGTGTTTTTGTGTTCAAATGTACATATGTTTGCATTTCTGTATATGAAATTGTTTATATTTTGTATTTCTATTTATTATTAGATTTTTAATGAAAGTTTGTCCGAAATTTTGTATCTGTTTGTATTTAGCCCTGTATTTCTATTTTGTACTTGGTGTCTCCTCGTGTAGTACATACATACAAAAAAATAAAAAAAATAGAGATCTATCTGTGTGTCTGTTTATGGACCAGTATTTGCATTCGTTTGCTCTTTATGTGCAGAAGCGATCTGTCCTGTATTTGTATTTAGATCTGTACTAGCGTTTGACTTTTAATCTTTATTTGTGTGTGATTATCATATCACTACGTTTGCATTTGTATATGTGTTCCTTGTCTATATTTTGCATTTGTGCCTGGTATCAATTTTTAAATGTTGCTGCGTTCTAAATTTTGTACCTGTTGCTTCTAATTACATTTCCCGTGCGGAGGTTGCTAGTCTTCCATCGAGCGTCTCCCCAGGTGGCGGATAGGGAAATGCGCCCAAGACGCGGGTAGCGGGAAAACAAAACTCCCGAGGCGGACCAAAACTAGCAGTAGAAGATAGGTTGACCTACTCAGCAGTTGGGGAAGCAAAGCAAAAGGTGGAAGGAAAACCTCAAAGATAAGACTCGATGCTCCATGTCGGGAGTGTACGGAAGAGCGTCATCAAATCACTGGCAGCTCAGCTGCAGCGAAAGCCTGGGAAGTTGCTAGTGATCATAATATTATGAACATTATAATGATCATAATAAAGCTAACACGTCTGAATTTTTTTATACAGGGTGTTTCAAAAATGACCGGTATATTTGAAACGGCAATAAAAACTAAAAGAGCAGCGATAGAAATACACCGTTTGTTGCAATATACTTGGGACAACAGTACATTTTCAGGCGGACAAACTTTCGAAATTACAGTAGTTACAATTTTCAACAACAGATGGCGCTGCAAGTGATGTGAAAGATATAGAAGACAACGCAGTCTGTGGGTGCGCCATTCTGTACGTCGTCTTTCTGCTGTAAGCGTGTGCTGTTCACAACGTGCAAGTGAGCTGTGGACAACATGGTTTATTCCTTAGAACAGAGGATTTTTCTGGTGTTGGAATTCCACCGCCTAGAACACAGTGTTGTTGCAACAAGACTAAGTTTTCAACGGAGGTTTAATGTAACCAAAGGACCGAAAAGCGATACAATAAAGGATCTGTTTGAAAAATTTCAACGGACTGGGAACGTGACGGATGAACGTGCTGGAAAGGTAGGGCGACCGCGTACGGCAACCACAGAGGGCAAAACACAGCTAGTGCAGCGGGTGATCCAACAGCGGCCTCGGGTTTCCGTTCGCCGTGTTGCAGCTGCGGTCCAAATGACGCCAACGTCCACGTATCGTCTCATGCACCAGAGTTTACACCTCTATCCATACAAAATTCAAACGCGGCAAACCCTCAGCGCCGCTACCATTGCTGCACGAGAGACATTCGCTAACGATATAGTGCACAGGATTGATGACGGCGATATGCATGTGGGCAGCATTTGGTTTACTGACGAAGCTTATTTTTACCTGGACGGCTTCGTCAATAAACAGAACTGGCGCATATGGGGAACCGAAAAGCCCCATGTTGCAGTCCCATCGTCCCTGCATCCTCAAAAAGTACTGGTCTGGGCATCCATTTATTCCAAAGGAATCATTGGCCCATTTTTCAGATCCGAAACGATTACTGCATCACGCTATCTGGACATTCTTCGTGAATTTGTGGCGGTACAAACTGCCTTAGACGACACTGCGAACACCTCGTGGTTTATGCAAGATGGTGCCTGGCCACATCGCACGGCCGACGTCTTTAATTTCCTGAATGAATATTTCGATGATCGTGTGATTGCTTTGCGCTATCCGAAACATACAGGAGGCGGCGTGGATTGGCCTCCCTATTCGCCAGACATGAACCCCTGTGACTTCTTTCTGTGGGGACACTTGAAAGACCAGGTGTGCCGCCAGAATCCAGAAACAATTGAACAGCTGAAGCAGTACATCTCATCTGCATGTGAAGCCATTCCGCCAGACACGTTGTCAAAGGTTTCGGGTAATTTCATTCAGAGACTACGCCATATTATTGCTACGCATGGTGGATATGTGGAAAATATCGTACTATAGAGTTTCCCAGACCGCAGCGCCATCTGTTGTTGACAATTGTAACTACTGTAATTTCGAAAGTTTGTCTGCCTGAAAATGTACTGTTGTCCCAAGCATATTGCAACAAACGGTGTATTTCTATCGCTGCTCGTTTAGTTTTTATTACCGTTTCAAATATACCGGTCATTTTTGAAACATCCTGTATTTGTCATGACTATAAAAGTAGGCAATGTAGTTCTTTGAGTCTCGAATGAGACGTGCCTCTAAAAATGCTGATATAGGTCAATACGTGTGAGTTTGTCTAAATGACCATCCCCTCCATGCTATGAAAACCGATTCTCAATTACAGTGCGTCATCTACTTGCTTTGATCGTAGTAGCCATGCTACTACACAAAGCATCTATGCAAGAAAAATAAAGCTATCACGTCCTTTATACTTAAAAAGTATGCGAATCTTCAGCTTGGCCCGAAAAATTCACTGCTGTACGATAAAATCAAGTAGCACCCTAGCATTTCTGATAAGTATCATGAATAGGTTGTGGTCCTGTTTAGAAGCAGCAGCAAAAAAACTCAAATCTTTCGGTGTAGCTTCTAACACTAAATCGGCTATTACTTTTTTCGTCTATTAATGCGTATGAGATCATCTCTTCTTCAGTAGTTAACTTACTACTTAACAATCTACCAATTTTCTTTTTTTTCCGGTTTTTAAGTTTCGCTTGTAACAGACAATCCTAAGCTCTTGCGGAAAATAAATTAGAATTCCTTTGCTGCATCTGTAAAGCTTCTGAAACTATTCTACAGGACACTCTCGCCTTTACGTAACCTGTCAACCAGCAACTTCACGGAATAATTAATTGCTACATAATCACGCGTGCGGTAGCGTTCTCGCTTCCCGCGCCCGTGTTCCCGGGTTCGATTCTCGGCGGGGTCAGGGATTTTCTCTGCCTCATTATGACTGGGTGTTGTGTGCTGTCCTTAGGTTAGTTAGGTTTAAGTACTTCTAAGTTCTAGGGGACTGATGACCATAGATGTTAAGTTCCATAGTGCTCAGAGCCATTTGAGCCATAATCACGCTACTGCTTTCTTCTGTTATCTCGGTTATGTACGGCAGCAAAAAGCTGGTTGTACTACTGAATTCTGAATTACGACTTACTTATTCCATGCCAAAATTGGCATGAAATTATTTCTGTACGTAACTGCCGTAAATATAAATCAATATGGTAGCTAAATTCAAATGGCTCTGAGCACTATGGGACTTAACATCCGAGGTCATCAGTCCCCTAGAACTTAAAACTACTTAAACTTAACTAACATAAGGACATCACACACATCCATGCCCGAGGCAGGATTCTAACCTGCGACCGTAGCGGTCGCGCGGTTCCAGACTGAAGCGCCTAGTACCGCTCGGTCACACCAGCTGGTGATATGGTAGCTCATAAATCATTCTCCCTGAGCTTCTTACGCGACTAGAACGGAAAGAAACCCCACGTTCTACAGAGCTAAGTACCATATTGTTAACAAAATATGTATTTAGTTAAAAAGGAGCGACAAAACTCCGGAAACACCAGAAACAGAACACATTAAGATGTCTAATACGGCGTAGGAAAACCTTTGTCATTCAAAACAGATTCCAGTCGTTTCGGAGTTTATAATTATATGTTCTGTTTGGTCTCCAAAGGAGTGATATGGTATTCTTGCTGCAATTAAATGGCTGATGAAGGTAACGATGATGGACGTGGAACGCGATCACGCGCCCTTCTCTCCAAAGTAAGCTGCAAGGGCTAAGTTATACCGTCATCTGCTGACTGTGTTTGCCAGGGGACATGCAACATTTCATCCACGTGCTCAGAAAACCAGTCCTGGACGATGCGAGGTGTCGTCTTGGTACACAGCATCACCAATGGTAAACAAATTTTATATGAGATCGATTTTATCAACCACAATAGTAGCGTAGCCCTTGGCAGTAATGCGTCCTCCAAGAGTACTCATGGCTGACCAAATCATCACCGAACTCCTGGGGCTTTTCACTTGGCCAAAAGCTCTAAACAACATGCAACATTACTCGTCCGGC
Organism: Schistocerca piceifrons; assembly: GCF_021461385.2. Taxonomy (NCBI): domain Eukaryota; kingdom Metazoa; phylum Arthropoda; class Insecta; order Orthoptera; family Acrididae; genus Schistocerca; species Schistocerca piceifrons. The sequence goes on along the minus strand of NC_060138.1, from coordinate 502,785,652 downwards.
CAAGAGGCTTCCTTCCGTTACTACACAGAGAAGTTTATACGCCTTCGGCCCTACGTTTTCAAATGGTTCAAATGGCTCTGAGCACTATGGGACTCAACTGCTGTGGTCATCAGTCCCCTAGAACTTATAACTACTTAAACCTAACTAACCTAAGGACATCACACACATCCATTCCCGAGGCAGGAGTCGATCCTGCGACCGTAGCAGTCGCACGGCCTACGTTTTCCTCTTGTGGACATTTGCTGCAGCGATGAGTGGTTTTCAAATTCTCGCTCTTGCTCTGCTGTTCCCTACTTATGGAGTTCCTTAAGCGTTGTTTTGGTGTTTAGAGGGTTCGTGAGTGCAATATTGAGCTCTGCACTGACTTTATCAGTTGTCGTCCTATTTTTCGTCACTATTATGATCTCATAAAACACACGCTTTCGTTCGCGTTGTGACTTACCGGATGATGTTTCAGTACTTTCGCTATGTGTTATATGTGTTTCCGATGTGGTTACACTTGAAGCCCTACTCATGTGGGCTACCTTGCCTGTTGAAGCAAAGCACTCACCATACTAGCACAAACAATTTGCACACGTTAGAATTCACGTATTTCCGACGTAATGCACTCACAACTACAAAAAACACTTTGCTGACCACGACCGACACCAGTGACGCACTAAGGGCATTACGCAGGTGCCGTCCGTTTTCAAACAGAACAGCGCAGCCTGCACGCTTGGCTAATATCTCAATTTGTGTTCACTCATACACTTTTCGCGGTATTTCCATATTTTTGGCCAACTCCTGTATATGTTTACTTTCCGTCATCTCTTTTTGTTCAGCTATTTTCTATGCCTGTAACTGCCACTATGCCACCACTAAAGGTAATTTTGTTTGCCTTTTCGCTGATGCATCGGTTTTATGTACTGTGTAATGGTTTTATAGCTTCCTCAGTGGTATATTGGATGTAGAGACAATGAATATACCTGCCTCTCTCCACTCCTAATGGTAGTTATCAGTTTCCTTACACACACGTTCCACATTCAAACAAATATACGTCATTTTACCAATACCTTACCAGTATCATGAAAGATTAATTTTACTGTCCCAAATCAGTTATGGTACTTCCAATGAGTAGTAGGACTAATTTTCGTGACAAAGAAAGCTTGGGTATTAAATTCGGTACCGGTTTCTTAGTCTCTCGCACACGAATTGCGTGTAGTTGCCTAGTAGCTAGTAACAACCGTTCACACCTTGACGACGCCTGCAATGAGGAGTGGCCTACACTCTACAACTCATCAAAAGTGTGGGGGAGCCAAATTGGTGCTCGACCATTCAACCCCGACCACGGGTTCTAAGAATGATCGATGCTGGGTCCAGGGCAAGCAAAGCTCTTTCTACTGTCACCTAGAAGTGCTCACTAAGTCTGAGGTCTGATGGTGCTGGGATGTGGGGAACTGGGTGGGAAAGTGCTAGTAGACATCAGGCTGTGGAGTATTCCACCATATGATGCACCTAAGTGTGACGGTTTGGCACAGTGCCGTGCTGCAGATTCAGGTAGTTTCAGTGCTGTAGGCAATAGAAACGTTCGCCATGTTGGAGGTGTAACTCCCGGTATAGTACAGACACTGGCTCACGTGTACGTGGTAGTTTCTGTACCTCATAGCGAACAAGAGGCTCTAGATGTTACGGCATTTTACTGGTTGTTATTGTCCAAAACTGAACCGCAGAAATATTTGTTGCGCTCTTCTTCATCTAGTCGCTGAATGTCACAGAAGTATCCTTACTGCTGGATAACTTCCAACGCACAGCTGACGTTCAAGGATCTTTTCCTTCTGTGAACTCACGAAACCCGGCTTTCACCTGAAAACTTCCACCAAAAGGATTTATTTGAGAATAATAGAACTATTTCAGTATACAAGGAACGAATTTTGTTAATTATACAAACAATTAGAGTTTATTACTCAGGGCACCAGGTGCTTTGACCCCCTTTCAAGGTTTTATTATTAAGTGCCTCAAGCCATAATCAGTAACAGGTCTTTCACAATCAGGCGGCCCACTTATAGTAGGGTTTTTAGTTTGTAGCGAAACCCCTAACAACGACAGTTTCCTGGGGAGAACTGACTTGTCACAGTGATTTGTGGAAGTATTGAAGTTCTACAGCGTATTCTCGAGCTTTTTAGCAAATAAGTACGGGCCGTTTATATTTAGCTCTGTTTCACTTAATTTTCGACCACATATTGGTTGTTGCTTTTATATATACCAAGAAAATAGATTAAAATTAATTCTAAATATCATGCGTAATTCGATCTTTGCTACACCAAATTATTAGTTTTTACTCCTACATTGGGATTGTGTGAACATTTTCCAGAACTATGTCATTTTGCAATCGTCCTTTCAGCCTAATGTGTTTCACACTGTATAATTCTATTTAATTCTTCACCCTTTTTCATCAACTGAAGATCAATTGCACGTACTCACAACTCATAGCGTGCTAACTATGTCAGTGCATGGAAAAGTTAATTCTAACGTACCTTAAGACACATTAACCTTCAACATAAACAGTAATGTTACATGTACGTTTTGTTAGCTACTTCATTTTCTCGCTAGCTTTTTTATCTTTTTTAAGATACATTATATTCATTTTCAACTATTTCTGAGATACTAAGCCAGCCAGCTTGAATACATATCGATTCTGATACTTTCATAAACTCTTTGCGTAACCACTGTATCAGAAATCTTACCTTTCGTGAGCCGTTGGCTCTCAGTCCATCACGTGATTTGGTCATAGACATGCTACGTACCTTCCTCATTCAAAGGCTGAGAGCCATTACTGAGCCGTGTTGGAGATACTACCGATTCCTGCCTCTGTTTGGTTATGACCTTTGACGAACTATCGGCTGTTTTGCACCCACACGTGGAGTGAAGATGTTGCTTCTGGCCTTCATTGGCAGAAGTGGCTTGCAGTGCATCATGGTTGCGCATTATGGCCGAGGGACTGGTGCACTGATACTGTTCGCTTTTAGGTGTGTAACGAATGTGTTTACCCCCAGTGAGGTTCGTTCTCCTTCTCGGAGCCGTTGGTTACTGTTTCTGCTGGAGGGATCCTGCAACTCTGAAGCTGGGGCTCAAACTACTCTGCCATCTGTAAAAAGTGAATTGTGAAAACAGAATAACGTGTTATTACTTATTTATAATAAATAAATTGACGCTGAAAGTAATATTTACATTAAATTGTGCCCAGCAACTTACCACTCGACCACCTAGATCCTTACCACTTCAACAGTAGCAGAACGTGGTTGCGTTTGGGTGGCTGTTTTCCTATCCTGAGCTTAGATGGGGAAAAGTTGTCTTACTTGTGTACATTGTTGTGTTTTTTTTTGTTTCAGATATCGTGATCTTCTACTAGAACAACGTGTAGTTGCAATTTGGCCTCGTGGTATAAGATGTGCCAGTGCGAGGCAGCCTGACAGATTTAAGCAAGCACTTATGAAGTGCATTGGACTGCCATCTGTTTATCACCGCCGCCACAATTAATGAGTTAGGTGGCACCTGCACTGCCTGTGATAGCTTGTTGTCCGGTGTCCAGGCCAATATCTAACTTTTTCTACGTAGTGCTCCTACATGTGCACAGCTTTTCAGAATATAAGTTGATTTGTTGGGTAATCATATTCAGGATTTGTGTCTCAAGTATTTGTCGAGAAAACCTATTCAGTTACAACTTAAAGTTAGTTTGTTATGTTGCGAAGGTAGTGTAGAAGTGTATTGTAGCAGGTAGTGTATGCTTAGGTTAACTGAAGCAGAGGTAGTTATTGGTGTTATGGAAGGGATAAGACCCGACGTCCAGTCACACATTGTTTTCACTATGAAAGCGAAAAAATTTTCTGATTTAGGTAGGGTAGTGGCCAACATAGCAAATATTCATTTTGGTAATGAGAAGCGCAAGGCTAGTCGCTGTAGAACCGAGCCGCTGGTAGAAATGGGCGTCCCACAGCGCGGTGCATCTGAGGTGAGGGTAAGAAATGAGAGAACTTGTTACTGGTGGAATGAGGCAGGCCACTTGGAATGCGATAGCGCGGTATCACGAGGAAGGATAAAGCAAAGCTTACGCAAAGGAAACATACCCAACCCTAAAAAAACTAGGTTGGCTATTAACACGTGTAGTATGGCTGAAGCTGTCTCACGAGCTCACTTCTCGGTCCTTTGTGCTACCCTGAATCACGAACCTGTATGTTCCCTGCTCCACTCGGGTAGTAATGTACATTTGATTCATTTCAGGTGGTGCTACCATTTTGTTACGATTTGTGAATTACCTCAGTTGCACAAAGCACATACACAATGCCAGTCAGTCAACAGGGAGTTTTTGGCGACTGTGGAGCAAATTAATATAAATTTAAGAATGTAGGAGCTGTTATGGCCGACCGATTTTTTTGTAGTGAGGGGTTTATTTACCCAAGTATTGTTGGGGTGTGATTCTTTGAACACGATGGGTGTATTTTGCATTATAGTAGCAGAAAGTTAATGGGTAATTTGAGCCAGGTGCAATTTATGGATTGTGTAAGTATGGTCTCCTCGAACGTTTGTGCAGTGTTAAAACTGATCAGGCGCCTTTCAGTTTAGCCCTTTTAGATAAAAAGTTCCTCATTATTTGTTGGACATGTCAGGTGGTGAATTCGTGGATGTCTTCACTGACAAGTTAAAGTAAGTAATAGGATCAAGGTATGAGTAACTAATGGCATGGGGTACAAAATCGAATTGAATGATCAAACTACTGTCTGGCAATCACCTTATAGGCAGTCACATCCTAGAACGAGGGAGTTAATGAAGATCATAGATCAACGGTTTTCGGCTGGTGTGATCCGGTTTTTTTTTCCTCTTAGGAATCTGTGGTGTGCGTACTGTAAGACCTTCGGTACACACACCATCAGATTATTTGACTTGTTGCTCTAAAGAAGTAGGCGAGTGTCAGCAATATGTCTTGTGGTCTTATCGTGGCGTGTTTGTCTTCTGCTGTTAGGTCAGACGATAGAAATGCCACTTGCACGCTTAGAGTAGCAGATTGACGGTGACCAACGTTAAACAGAACTTGATTAATTTTCACACACATTTATTAAAAGAATAAGAAGCACAGACATTACGTAACTTGATTCTGGGTGCTGTTTACAATTGATAATCTGAAGTTCCTTTGGTCATGGTACGTTAATCTTATTCTCCATATCCCTGATACTTGACAAAATGTCTATACATATCTCTTCATGGCTATGTACAGGAATATGATAATCTTCTTAGGTGCAGACTAAAACTTGACTATAGACTGCTATAGACTAATGCAGACAAGGCCTGTACACTCGTTATAATACCTCGCGCGTTCAGGTATCACTGCACGAGTGTGATCCGTGAGGAGAAAAGGTTCTACGTTAGCAGCAATCTCATTGGCTGCGTTACATATTAATATGCGGATCAGCGGAAGCAGAATTTGGTCCGTCTCTAAGGCAGCGCCATTTCATAGTGCGGAGATGGACGAGCGCTGCGCCTGTGCTGTTGTGCTTAGCGACGCGCTCTAGTGGGAAAGTTGTGTACGCGCTGACTACGCGGAACTATGTACACAACAGAATCTAACATTTCCTTGGTGCCGAAGTCGGTTGTTAAGGCGTACTGGTCAGCGGTTGGCTGTTGTCTGCTGAACCAGAAGGTTGTCTTAGAATCGGTGTCTTTATGTGACTTTCACAACCGCCTTACATGGTTCTCAGGGGGACAATGTTTACAATACTTAATTCATGCTTATTATCTGGTCCCACTGGCTGTAGAGTCTAAGTCTCGTACGGCATTCTGTACAGATAGGAACCTCTTCAATTATAACCGAGTATCATTTGGCCTAGCAACCGGAGCAGCAGGTTTGTCACACCTCTTAGATTAAGTGATAGGGATCTGAAGTTGGATTATTTTTATAATTATGTAGATGAAGTTTGAAGGACATGTCAATCATGTGCATCGAGTTTTATGTCAATTCCGTGATGGCCTGATGGTTGGTGGTAGTTCTGGCTCATTACAAACTATTCTTTTCAGGCCGCATGGTCTCCCCAACGATCAACGGCATGGGGTACAGAAGGCAATGGAAATTGCTGCATTAAAGACACATAACGTGTATCCACAGGACATGTGGCCTGTAATTTAAAGCGTCATGATGATCTTACCGCTGGCAAAAGATTCCGATGTAGACCCTCATTCGGAGCTCCGGTAGGAGACTGCCAAAGGGGAAGTGGCAATGAGAAAAAGGCTGAATAACCAACAAGAGGATAACGTTCTAGGTGTCAAGACGTGGGATGTCAGAGCCTTAAACTTCATAGGAGCTAGAAAAATTGAAAAGAGAAATGCAAAGGCCCAATCTAAATATGTTGTGTACATAGTTCCGTGTAGTCAGCATGTACACAACTTTCCCACTAGAGCGCGTCCCACTAAGCACAACAGCGCAGGCGCAGCGCTCGTCCATCTCCGCACTACGAGATGACGCTGCATTAGAGATGGACCAAATTCTGCTTCCGCCGATCCACGTATTAATATGTAATGCAGCCAGTGAGATTGCTGCTAACGTAGAACCTTTTCTCCTCGCGGATCACACTCGTGCAGTGATACCTGAACGCACGAGGTATTATAACGAGTGTACAGACCTCCGATTAGTCAGTCTGCATTTGTCTGCATTAGTCTGTACCAGTCTATAGTCAAGTTGCAGTCTGCTCCTAATAAGATCACCATATTCCTGTCCATAGCCATGAAGATAAATGAATAGACACTTTGTCAAGTATCAGAGATATGTGAGAATAAGATTAACGTGCCAAGACCAAAGGAACTTCAGCATCCAGAATCAAGTTATGTAATGTCTATGCCTTTTATTATTTTAATAAATGTGTGTGAAAATTAATCAAGTTCTGTTTAAAGTTGGTCACCGTCAATCTGCTACTCTCAGCGTGCAAGTGGCATTTCTATCGTCTGACCTAACGGTAGAAGATAAACACGCCACGATAAGACCACGAGACATATTGCTGACACTCGCCTACTTCGTTAGCGCGACAAGTCAAATAATCTGATGGTGTGTGTACCGAAGGTCTTACAGTACGCACACCACAAAATATAATAGGGATCTGTGAAGTGAAATGGAAAGAAGACAACGATCTCTGGTCGGATGAGTACAGGGAATATCAACAGGTATAAATGGAATAGGATTCGCTGTGAATAGGAACGTAGGGTAGAGAGTGTGATATGTGAACAGTTCAGTGGTAGGGTTGTTGTTACCAGAATCGACAGCAAACCAACACTGACATAGACGGTTCAGGTATACATGCCGAAGTCACAAGCAGAAGATGAAGAGAAAGAAAAAGTAATTGAGAATACTGAAAGCGTAATACAGTATATATTGAGAGATGAAAATCAAATAGTCATAGGGGACTGGAATTCAGTTATAGGGAAGGAGTAGAAGAATCAGTTGCAGGAGAATATGGGCTTCGTAAAAGGAATGAGAGAGGAGAAAGACTAATTGAGTTCTGTAATAAATTTCAGCTAGTAACAGCGAATACTCTGTGCAAGAATCACAAGAGGAGGAGGTATACCCGGAAAAGGCCGGGCTACACAGGAAGATTTCAGGTACTTTAAAACATGGCCAGAAAGATATTCCGTAATCAGATATTGGATTGTAAGGCGTACTCAGGGGCATATAGAGCTTCAGATCACAATGTAATAGTGATGAAGAGAAGGCTGAAGTTTAAGAGATTGGTCAAGAAGAATCAATATGCGAAGAAGTGGTTTACGGAATTACTAATGAATGACGAATTACGCTTGAAGTTCTACAAGGCTGAAGACACAGCAATAAAGAATAGCTCACTAGGCAGTACTGTTGAGGAGGAATGGACACCTCTAAAAAGGGCAAACTCAGTAGTTGCATAGAGGAACATAGGTACTCCGAAAAGACCATGGGTAACAGAAGAGATACTTAAGTTAATCGATGAAAGAAGTACAAAAATGTTCAGGAAAATTCAGGAACACAGAAATACTAGTCGCTGACGAATGAAATAAATAGGAATTGCTGGGAAGTTAATACTAAATGGATGCATGAAAAGTGTGAACAAGTCGAAAAATATATTATTGTAGTAAAGTCTGATTCAGCCTATAGGAAAGGCAAAATAACCTTTGAAGTTAAAAGGTAGGTTGGTAACATTAAGCGTGCAACGGGAATTGCACTGTTAAATGCAGAGGAGAGAGCAGATAGGTGGAAGGAGTATACTGAAGGCCTCCATGATGGGGAAGATTTTTCTGATGCGATAGAATATGAAACAGAAATCGATTTCGAAGAGATAGGATATCCAGTATTGGAATCAGGATAGAAGAGAGCTTTGGCGGACCTATGATCAAATACGGCAGGTGATGATTGAAGTGGTCACTGCACAAATATCTATTAATACCAGTATTGCAGGCCCCTGTTCTGATCACAAGCGAGGCAGATTATTCCTACATGCTGGTCAGGAGCCTGAAGATGGCGTTGTAAAACGCTGTAACTGATTGCTCAATAAAACAAGGTTAAAATTGACGGCTGAAAGGAGTAAGACGTCCTGTATAGAACAGCCGGGTCCCGCAACCATCGCTAAAGCGATGGACATACAGGGGCAAAAGAAAAAGGACGTATTTGACGACGATCAGTTTGGCAAGGAAAGATAAAGACACCAGAGTGGCAATTCTGACGTTGCGGTTGGTAATGGAAGCAAGAGTAAAAAAAAAAAAAATCAAGACACGTACATAGGACCTGCCGACCTGGATAAATCGATCGACGATGTAAAATGGTGCATGATATTCGAAATTCAGACAAAAATAGGTGTAATCCATAGCAAGAGAAGTGTAATATACGATACGCGCATGGACCAAGAGGGAATAATAAGAGTGGACGACCAAATACGAAGTACTCTGATTAAAAAAGCTGCAAGAGAGGGATATATTCACCCCTACTGCTCAGTCTGGACATCAGAGAAGCAATAATGTAAATAAAAGAAAGGTCCAGGAGTAAGATTAAAATTCAAGATGAAAAGATATCAATGTTAGGATTCGCTGATGACATTGCTATCCTGAGTGAATGTGAAGCAGAATTACATGATCTACTGAATGGAATGAAGTCTTATGGCTACAAAATATGAACTGAGAGGAAATTGAAGAAAGACAAAAGTAACGGGAAATGGCAGAAATGTGCCGGTGGCAGTGACCGAGAGGTTCTAAACGCTTCAGTCTGGAACCGCGCGACCGCTACGGTCGTAGGTTCGCATCCTGCCTCGAGCATGGATGTGTGTGATGTCCTTAGGTTAATTAGGTTTAAGTAGTTCTACGTTGTAGGGGACTGATGACCTCCGATGTTAAGTCCCACATTCTCAGAGCCATTTGAACCTTTTTTTTTTTTTTTTTTTTTTTTTTTTTTTTTTTTTTTTTTTGCAGGAATGTGAAAACCAAGAACCTTAACATAACGACTGCGGAACACGAAGTAGATGAAGTTAAGAGATTCAACTACTCCGACAGCAGCCAATGACTGTCAGAGCAAGGAGGACATCAACAGCATCTAGTACTGGTGAACAGGGCATTTTTGGCCAGTAGAAGTCTACTAGTATCAACTATAGGCCGTAATTCTTAGGAATCAATTTCTGTGAATGTACATTTGGAGGACAGCATTGTATGGTAGTGAAAAATGGACTGTGCTAAAACCTGAACAGAAGATAATAGAAGCATTTGAGATGTGGTGCAACAGACGAATGTCAAAAATTTGGTGGACTGATAAGGTGAGGAAGGCGGAGGTTCTGCGCAGAATCGGAGAGGAAAGGACTATGTGGAAAACACTGATAAGAAGGGACAGGATGATAGGACATTTCTGCAGACATCAAGGAATGACTTCAACGGTACTAGAGGGAGCTGCAGAGAGAAAAAACTGTAAAGGAAGACAGCGATTGGAATACATCCAGCAAATAACTGAGGTTGTATGTTGCAGGTGCTACTCTGAGATGAAGAGGTTGGCACAGGAGACGAATTCGTTTCGGGCCGCATCAAACCAGTCCGGACCGATGACTCAAAAAATAAAATAAATACATAAATAAATAACATAAAATAAGTGTTCGTTAGTGACATCAAGACAGATTAGGTGTGGGGTGAAACATTTCTTTGGACTGCTAGCCAAGAGCCGGCCGCGGTGGCCGAGCGGTTCTAGGCGCTTCAGTCAGGAACCGCGCGACTGCTACGTCCACAGGTTCTAATCCTGCCTCGGGCATGAATGTGTGTGATGTTCTTAGGTTAGTTAGGTTTAAGTAGTTCTAAGTTCTAGGGGACTGATGACCTCAGATGTTAAGTGCCATACTGCTCAGAGCCGTTTGAACCATTTGATAGCCAAGAACCCTCATTTGATCCACTGAAGCATGGGTTTTGTAATATTCTGGTGTTGGCCGTACCTAATTGGCCGCGAGTTCGTTCAGCACACGGATGCATCCAATTCTGGAAGAGAAGCTGTGAGGCTTCACAAGAAGTCTTTGTCGGGCGCTGAGACGAACAACCTAGTTTATGAAATGGAAGCACATGCTGTTTTTTTCTGGGACCATACAGGAGGTCGACGAGTGTGTGCGTGTATCCGTGATCTCGGGGGAAATTCCGTGTCTCATCGGCTATTTGCAGGAAAAGCAAGATGCGGATCTCCGGTTGAGTACACTCAAGCAGCAGATGAAGAGGTGTCTAGGTGTTCCGTTAGTAGGAGTTTGCTGCATTACCATACTGGGTATGACAAAAGGACATTTGTCATTCTATAGAGCCGATAGTTATTTCCACCATTCAGTTTGCGGGCGACATCAGGGATTTAGAACACAGAGATGAAAATCTAGGAACATTTTAAATGGCTGACGTTGTCTGCAGATGTTAGGATGTCGGTTGATAGGTGGGAAGAGAGCCACGGCCGAGGTCACGATGAAACATTTGAGTTGGGTATTTTCGATATTTGGGCCCCGATAGTTTTGATGAGCGAAAATGCCCCGAATTTTGTGTACAGGGTTTAAAAAAATTCTATTTCAACATTGCTATATCTCACAGTACTACCATCGCTTCTTATCCCCAATTATCTTTCGCCAAGTGTGTGAATCGAAACTTGAAGTCCTCCTTAATTAAATCCCATGACATCTCGCATACTAGGTGGGATGAGTCAATTGCTTGAATAAATTTTGCTTTCAACACGGCGGTACATGACAGTCACCAGACCACCTTGTCGTGTCGAGTTTGCTATCAAAATTAGTTCCCCTTTATTAAACCTTTGATGATTAAGGGATCTTCTCCCCGAAGACTTTAATCTCAATATCATTAAGAAAAACTGTGTAGCATATAGGAATAACATACATGCGGCGCACTGGAGGGGAGTAAATAGTTACGATACGAGCATGCGCCCTGTCTCGATGAGAGCTGGCGATGTTTTGTTCTAAAAAGTCTTCTGGCCCTAGGGTAAGGGAAGCGAGAAGATCAATGCTAAAATGCTTCTGTGTTGGGTGCGTCCTTATGATGTATGCCGGCCGCGGTGGTCTCGCGGTTCTAGGCGCGCAGTCCGGAACCGCGCGACTGCTACGGTCGCAGGTTCGAATCCTGCCTCGGGCATGGATGTGTGTGATGTCCTTAGGTTAGTTAGGTTTAAGTAGTTCTAAGTTCTAGGGGACTGATGACCACAGCTGTTAAGTCCCATAGTGCTCAGAGCCATTTTTATGATGTATGCCCGGTCAGCTGTCTTATCTAGGACCGAATTACTAAGAGACATGTCATAGCTCATATGGGCCAACTAAGAATGCTATCAGGTAACTGGGATGGTGGAGAGTCGGCGGTTCTGCAAGGTTTCTCGTCTTGATCCTTCACATCTCAGTTTATCTGTAAGAGGGGAGAATTTATATTCTAAATTGTGTCAGGCACCTTACTTCTTCGTTCTAGTGTAGCGTGTTGAAAGTGCTCAGAATATCCGGTTGTGGAGCTGCATTTGATATAACATGCAGTTCTGATGAAATTACTTTTGTCTGGTGGAGAAGTATGATGTTGAATAGTCAGAAGGTTGCGCAAAACTACCCATAAGGAAGTTAAAAGTTAATTTATTGTGCGGAATTCTCTGCCACCGTTTGAAGCGAGTTAGTTCGTCACTCTGTATTCCTCTGATCTCTGATTTTCACTCACCCGAATTCACATGCAGTGATGTAGGTTGAGACAGGGTGCCAATTTATCCAATACTGATAAGCAGGTTTGAAATTCTCCTGGACGGTAAAGGCAAGGGCACGGAAGTGGCAAGAGCTGATTAGCCACAAAGTAATATTTGTGTTAAACTGTGACACATTTATTTCCGAGAGTCGTTTTGTTTCTTCTCTTTCTGTTTTTAGAAAAAGGAAATTTAGTACAATCGTAACCATTATGTCTATCGCTTGAGCCTTGTCCCGCAGTTACGCAGGGTCAGCCATTGTTAATTGGATTTGGCATGTTAATGTTTAAACGGTGGCCAGATGCCCTTCCTACCGCCACCCCAACTGGCTGCGTCGAGTGTAATCCATGGAATAGTGTCAAAGTATTCAGATGCCTGCGAGCCGTGCAACTGAGGCGGAACATGGGAACCAGCACAGTATTCACCTAGCGGGATGGGGAAAACCACCTAAAAACCACATCCAGGCTGGTCAGCACATCGGCCCTCATCGTTAATCCGCTGGGCGGATTTGATCTGGGGCTGGCGCGCCTATCCGAGTCCAGGAAGCAGCGCGTTAGCACTCTCAGCTACCCTGGCGGGTTAGTAACCGTTATATATAGAATCAAGTAAATAAATCAAGAAACAAATGTGCTCATATCCGCTGTTACTGTTTTTGTCTTAGTTTTAAATGAAAGATTTCAGCTAAAACAAAAGACGAAATTAAGAAAATCTACGTGTTTTCAAGCAAATGGGCTTTCATGAACCTTTGAATATTCAATATGAATTGACATAAAACTTACTTAACCCGATAAAACTTAATACTTCGAAAGCATTACTTCCGAGTTGTTTTTAAGAAATTTTTACACAGACTTCTGATATGCTTCACATTACGTACATCTGTTACACTGGGAGAAAATGTGATAGTAAGAAATACATGAGCAAAAGTGGTGAATGAGCTGGCTTCTGTACGAAGAAGTGAAATGTCGCCGTGATCCTTATAGCTCACACGCTCGTCCGACCGTTAATGGGACCCAGCTTAGTACAAATAATCAAGCGACATTCCTCTTACTACAACAGAAAAAAGCAATTAACACAACGGCAATGCAGCACACGATACATATTGCGGGATTTCAGAAGCAAATCAGACAACAACATTTTGTCAGTGTCCTGCACAATTCAGAAACTGACTGCTGAAGGTATTTCTATATAACAGTCAATCATGGTAACAACTAATACCTGCCGGCCGTGGTGGTCTAGCGGTTCTAGGCGCGCAGTCCGGAACCGCGCGACTGCTACTGTCGCAGGTTCGAATCCTGCCTCGGGCATGGATGTGTGTGATGTCCTTAGGTTAGTTAAGCCGGCCGCGGTGGTCTAGCGGTTCTAGGCGCTCAGTCCGGAACCGCGCGACTGCTACGGTCGCAGGTTCGAATCCTGCCTCGGGCATGGATGTCTGTGATGCCCTTAGGTTAGTTAGGTTTAATTAGTTCTAAGTTCTAGGGAACTTATGACCACAGATGTTAAGTCCCATAGTGCTCAGAGCCATTTTTGAACTAATACCTTCCCTGGGCCTTAAAAATAAACGCACTTTCACTGGGAAAGTGCATGGAATCAGAGCACGGCCAGTCACGTAATGTACAGTGTACTCAGGAGCGACCTGGGCCAAGAGCTTCCACTTAATCGTCCAGGCAATATTTCGACCCACATCAAAGAAGTAGCACTGCTAGTCCCACGTTGAAGTCCAGCCGTGTTTCCGTCCACCAACTGCCCTCCCGGTGTCCTAAACGGGAAGCGACCGGCTCTCCCTCTGCGCAGGCGCAATAGGCGCTAATTACCCACTTGCCACGCCACCGGTGTCCACACGGCGACCAAAGGAAACAGATGTGTAGCGAAAATCTCAAGCGTGATCAGCGCGAGAATCAAATCGAGCCGGAACACTGATAAAAGGAATTGCGATTTTTCTAAGTTCATTTCATCCTATTTCGTATTCTATCCCTCCATCCAAAATTTTGTGAGAAGAGAAAGGTCACCTTGAAAAATAATATTATTGCATTGTTCTTCTGACGATGTTAGGTTTTTTGTAGGCTTGAATAGGCATACAATTCTCATTGTACGCTTGTAATTTGTCCCTACGCATTTGAAGAGCAACATGTACTTTTTAACTGAATGTATTACACATCTATTTCCTTGTACATCGATTCCTTTATTCATGTTTTAGGTTAAATGTACTGAACATACAGCATCGCCGTATTGTTGATCTAACAGACAATAGCGGCCGAAAAGAAAGTTATTCTGATATACACTCCTGGAAATGGAAAAAAGAACACATTGACACCGGTGTGTCAGACCCACCATACTTGCTCCGGACACTGCGAGAGGGCTGTACAAACAATGATCACACGCACGGCACAGCGGACACACCAGGAACAGCGGTGTTGGCCGTAGAATGGCGCTAGCTGCGCAGCATTTGTGCACCGCCGCCGTCAGTGTCAGCCAGTTTGCCGTGGCATACGGAGCTCCATCGCAGTCTTTAACACTGGTAGCATGCCGCGACAGCGTGGACGTGAACCGTATGTGCAGTTGACGGACTTTGAGCGAGGGTGTATAGTGGGCATGCGGGAGGCCGGGTGGACGTACCGCCGAATTGCTCAACACGTGGGGTGTGAGGTCTCCACAGTACATCGATGTTGTCGCCAGTGGTCGGCGGAAGGTGCACGTGCCCGTCGACCTGGGACCGGACCGCAGCGATGCACGGATGCACGCCAAGACCGTAGGATCCTACGCAGTGCCGTAGGGGACCGCACCGCCACTTCCCAGCAAATTAGGGACACTGTTGCTCCTGGGGTATCGGCGAGGACCATTCGCAACCGTCTCCATGAAGCTGGGCTACGGTCCCGCACACCGTTAGGCCGTCTTCCGCTCACGCCCCAACATCGTGCAGCCCGCCTCCAGTGGTGTCGCGACAGGCGTGAATGGAGGGACGAATGGAGACGTGTCGTCTTCAGCGATGAGAGTCGCTTCTGCCTTGGTGCCAATGATGGTCGTATGCGTGTTTGGCGCCGTGCAGGTGAGCGCCACAATCAGGACTGCATACGACCGAGGCACACAGGGCCAACACCCGGCATCATGGTGTGGGGAGCGATCTCCTACACTGGCCGTACACCACTGGTGATCGTCGAGGCGACACTGAAAAGTGCACGGTACATCTAAACCGTCATCGAACCCATCGTTCTACCATTCCTAGACCGGCAAGGGAACTTGCTGTTCCAACAGGACAATGCACGTCCGCATGTATCCCGTGCCACCCAACGTGCTCTAGGAGGTGTAAGTCAACTACCCTGGCCAGCAAGATCTCCGGATCTGTCCCCCATTGAGCATGTTTGGGAATGGATGAAGCGTCGTCTCACGCGGTCTGCACGTCCAGCACGAACGCTGGTCCAACTGAGGTGCCAGGTGGAAATGGCATGGCAAGCCGTTCCACAGGGCTACATCCAGCATCTCTACGATCGTCTCCATGGGAGAACAGCAGCCTGCATTGCTGTGAAAGGTGGATATACACTGTACTAGTGCCGACATTGTGCATGCTCTGTTGCCTGTGTCTATGTGCCTGTGGTTCTGTCAGTGTGATCATGTGATGTATCTGACCCCAGGAATGTGTCAATAAAGTTTCCCCTTCCTGGGACAATGAATTCACGGTGTTCTTATTTCAATTTCCAGGAGTGTATATTGTGATTCAAGGTTAAAAACAGATGACAAATTTTGACACATTATCCCTGCATGGTAGTTGGTTATTTTGAGATAGGTGAGTTGCTGTTACTGGACATCAGGCTATTACGTTTTGCAGTGAACACATAGTGCGTAATGGGGCGATCACTCTGTTGTAGAAATAATTCAAAACCCATGATCGCTTGAATACTGTTTACTGGATAACCGGTTTCAACACACTAAAGGTGCCATCATCGGATCTGAATGTAGATTAACATTTACAAACCATTTGGATATAACGATACATGAGGCAGACCAGCTGATATAAAATCATTGTCACAAAAAATAAAAAATCAACTGCTCTTGTGGTCATTCTTTTCATAAGAGCAGTTTTTTTTATTTTTTGTTACAATGATTTTATATCCGCTGGTCTGCCTCATCTATCGTTATATCCAAATGGTTTGTAAATGTTAAGCTGCATTCAGATCCGATGATGGCACCTTTAGTGAGTTGAAACCGGTTATCCAGTAATGAGTATTCAAGCGATCATGGCTTTTGAATTATCTCTATTACGTTTTGTAACACTGTGTCTCAGAGTAATTTCAAATGTTCAAAT
Source organism: Schistocerca piceifrons (assembly GCF_021461385.2). Lineage (NCBI taxonomy): Eukaryota > Metazoa > Arthropoda > Insecta > Orthoptera > Acrididae > Schistocerca > Schistocerca piceifrons. The sequence continues at coordinate 502,769,150 of NC_060138.1, read as the reverse complement.
GTTTGTAATTTCCTAAGAGACAAAACTGCTGAGCTCATCGGTCCATAGACGTACACACAACTTCAGCTAATTTATGCTATGAACAACATACACACTCGTGCCCGAGGGAGGATTCGAACCTCCGGCGGGAGAGGCCGCGCAATCCGTGACAAGGTGCCTCAAAACGCGCGGCCACTCCGCGCGGCGTGTAAGTAATTTTACGTACGAGAAGGATTGCTACTGAGCGGTTCTTATTCAGATGCTTAGCTGCTACATTTGCTGTGAGTAGATGAGTGCACATTCGGGGAAGCAGTCCCATTTCGTTGCGTATCGCTACAAGTGAGGAGCTAACATAGCTTTTGTAGCAGCTGTTGTTTTCCTGATTTTGTTTATTTACGTATGCTATTCTGTACTTATTCTATCATATCAGGGCTTGCAGGTCACTGTCGCTGATAGTGATTGACACTTATACTCAAAATACACGCATCTTTCTAAGTCTCTTTGATATCAATATTTTTACTTATATGTACATTATATGATTCCTTCCTGTGATTAATTCTTTCACATTCAGTTTCCGTTTGAGAAATTATCCAGAACAACAAACATTTTTCAAGTGATTTAAAAGATACTGTAAGCGATGGCCTCCTCGTAACCCACAAAGCATTACTTGAAAAGACAGCTCAATTCAGTCATCAACACTTTCTCTGAAAAATACTTTGAAGCAAAAACAGACGATGTGTAAGGGTGAAATACATAGATATCGGTAATCAGCCTCAATTAAAAAGCTGTGATTTAGGCAACACTAATTAAATAAAAGAGCGATCCTAATGCTTCGATAACTTACGATACATTTTGAATTGAGAAAACAAGATTTGAGATTTGTACATTTGTACTGATTTTTATACTTAACAAGTCCAGATCTGCAATTCTAGCTACGAAATGTGCCGACACTGAGAAAATCCACTCACATAAGCGGCTTTGACAAACAGCAAATTGCGATTGTCCTGGGAACGAGCACATCGGAGACGGCGGAGATGGTCTGCTGCCCTCGTACTGCTGATGTAGGCACCCAAGGAAAATGAATGAAGGACGGTGAGACGATCCCTATACGCCCTTACCTTGCAATTTCAGTGGACACGAAATAATAGAAACCATTGCTCAATGGAAACGTGTCGCCCGGTCGATGAATTACGTTTTTTGTTATACGAGGTTGTTCGTTGTCCGGTTACTTCTTCCAAAAAACTTAACATCCTAGAATACACAACGCATTTCAAGTAACAGATAGTCGACATCGCCATAGTATCTACGAGGAGCTACAAACCCAAGTTACAATGCAGCGGAGACTAAGATGTTTTGAATGCCAACGGTTTTCCTACACCGTATTAGATTTTCTAATGTGGTGTTTCTGCTGTTTCTATATTTTTGTCCGTCATAGTACTTAGCTCTGTAGAACGTGGGGTTTCTTTTCGTTCTATTAGCATAAGGAGAGAAAGAAGAATGTCTGTTTATGTCCATATCCAAGTACATTTACAATTTTTGCATACAGAAATAATTTCATATGAATTTTGGTATGGAATAAGTAATTCGTAATTCAGAATTCAGTCGTATAACCAGTTTTTTGCTGCCTTAAGTAACACAGATAGCAGAAGAAGTCAGTAGAGTGATTGTGTAGCAATTATGCTCTGCAGTTGCAGGTTGACGTGTTACATAAAGACTAGTGTGCGCTGCAGAATTTCACAAGCACTGCAGAAGTAGCGAATTCTAACTTATTTCCCGTTATAGATAAGGATTGTTTGTTACAAGCGAATAGTAAAAACCGTAAAAAATATTTGAAATAATGTTAAATAGTGAGTTGATTACTAAAAGAACAGATGCAACTCATACCGATTAATAGACGAAAGAGTAATAGCCGAATAAGTGATATGACTTACTCCGGAAGATTTCACGAGTCCTTTTGCTGCTGCTTCAAAATAGGTCCACAAACTACTAATAATGTTGATCAGAAATCCTACGGTGTTATTTGATTCTATAGTAAAGCAATAACTTTGTTGGGGCAACACTGATTATTTGAATACTTTTTAAGTATAAAGGAATGTGGTGAGGACGTGACAGTTTTATTTTGCTAAGGTAGATGATTTGAATAGCAGTAAAGCAAATAAACATGGCTATTCCCGATCAAAGCATATAGATGACGCAAACACTGTATTTGAGAATCGGTTTGCATAGCAGGGAGATGATAGCGGTCATTGAGACAAACACACATTAACCTACTTCAGAACTTTTAACGGCACGGGTCAGCCGAGAAACGTTTCTGGTGAACATTCTGGGAAACTCAGAAAATTACTTTATCTTTACCTACATCTACAGTGATCACAGAAGGAAAAAAAATTGAAACATGTCAACTTTATTATGATGATTACAGTGTTCATAAGCATTATAATCTCTATAAACTTTCGAAGCTTCCATCGCTGTAGTTTATCTGTCTGTGATTGGATGGCACTCTTCTTTGTACTCCCGACGTGGAGCACCGAAATTTATCTTTGAGAATTTCAGTCCCTCTCTTATACTGTTTCCTCCACGGCTAACTAGATCCACATCTGCTCTAGTGCTAGTTTTGGTCCGCCCCGGGAGTTTTGTTTTCCCGGTACCCGCCACATATTGCGAGCGTTCCCCTAGCGCCACCTGGGGAGGCGCCCGATGGGAGACTAGCAAACTCCACACGGGAAACTTTATTAGAAGCAACATATATAGTCACAAGACACAAATACGGAATGCAGATACAAATAAAAACAGGTATAAAATTTAAACACAGTAACATTTAAAAATTGATACCACACACAAATATAAAAAGTCAAACACAAATACAGATCTGAATACAAATACAGGTCACGGTTTCCACACAGAAATAGCACACGAACACAAATACAAGTCAGAATACGGACACGAGGTCCAGATACAGACAGGAAGACCCCCCTCCCCCACACAGAGAGAGAGAGAGATATCTTTTATTATTATTATTATTATTATTGTTGGCGGATTTTCCCTAAAAGGAAATCGTTAAGCTTATGACTTTGAAGGCTTGTTCTTCTTGTCCTTCCAGTACTCCTTCATTCTCTTGGAGACGGCCTCTTTTCTCTCCTCAGACCACTCTTGTTTGGTCCGCTGTTTTAGCGCTTCTGACTTTACTTCCCAATTGTCTATGTGTTTTCGGAAGGTGCTTCTGTCTGTGGTGTTTGTGGTGCCAATTGCTTGTAGGTCTTTTCGGACTCCTTCCATCCAGGGTGTCGAGACTTTAAGTGTCTTGATGTGTTCTAGAATTTTCTTGGTGAGTCTTGTTTCAGGGAGTCTATCTAAATGTCCGTAGAATTTAAGGCGCCTTTTTCTCATATCGTTCTCGATGTTCGAATATGCTTCTACTGTTTTCTTCTGTAGTCTGTAGCCATCTGGTGTTGGTCTTCCTCCTAAAATTCTCCTCATGATTTTGCGTTCTTCTTTTTTGATTTCTTCAATTTTGATTTTTCTGTTGAGTGCTAGTGTTTCGCTGGCATACAGTACGGCGGGTTTGATCACTGTGTTATAGTGTCTGATCTTGGTGTTTCTGGAAATGCATTGTTTGTTGTAGACGTTTCGTACCATGCCTAGTGATTTCCGTGTCTTCTGTTATCTGTCTTCGTAAGCCAGTTTCTCTGTTCCGGTCGGTTCGATGATTTCGCCTAGGTATCTGAAGTGTGTGACCCCTTTAATTTTGCCGTACTTGGTTGTGATGTCGTCGCCTTCTCTTGTTAGGACTTGCGTTTTTTCAAAAGAGATTTGTAGGCCGACTTTCTCGGCGCATTCTTTCAGGATTTCGATCTGTGTTTTTGCTGATGTTGGGTCATAGGTCAGTATCGCTAGGTCGTCTGCGAATGCTAGGTAAGGGATTTCCAGTCTTTTCCTTCCTAATGTGACTGGTCTCCAGGTGTTTTGTCTCCTGACTTCAGCTTCCCATTCGCTCATTACTTTGTCCAGGACGATGTTGAACAATAGCGGGAATAGTCCATCTCCTTGTCTTAGGCCAGTGTGAATTTCAAAGGGGTCCGAGATTTCGCCCATGAATTTGACTTTGGATTTTGTATTGGTTAGTGTCTGTTCGATTAGTCTTCGGGTCTTTTGGTCTAGGCCTTTTTCTCTGAGGATTTGGATGAGGGACTTTCTGTCGATCGAGTCGTAAGCCTTTTTGAAGTCGACGAAAGTGCAGATGATTTTTTTTGGGGCTTGTCATGTGGGATTTTATGATTGATTTCAGGTTGAAGATTTGTTCGGGGCAGGCTCTGTTGGGTCTGAAACCCGCTTGGTATTCCGAGATGGCGGGTTCCAGTTGTACTTGCGTTCTGGTGAGAAGGCAGGTTGATAGAATTTTGTAGATGACCGGTAGCAGGGAAATTCCTCTATAATTGTTTGTGTCTGTCCTGTCACCTTTCTTGTGTAGCGGGTGAATGAGTGCGGTCTTCCAGTCGTCAGGTATGATTTCGGTTGTCCAGGTGTTCTGTATGATTTGTGTGATTTCGTTTAGCGAGTTTGGTCCTAGGTTCTTCAGCAGTTCTGCCGTTATTCTGTCTTCACCGGCTGCCTTGTTGTTTTTCAGTTTCTTTATGCAGTGGAGGATTTCTTCTTTTGTTGGTGATGGTGAGTCTTCCGGTGCGTTGGCCGGTTCTCGGGGTTCGAAGGTTGAGTTAGGTTCCGGGCAATTTAGTAATTTTGAAAAGTACTTCGCGAGCTCTTCACAGTTTTCTTTGTTGGTAAGTGCCAGTTTTCTGTCTTCTTTCCTGAAGCAGAGGTTCTGTGGTGAGTATCCTTTGACTTGGTTGGCGAACGTCCTGTAGAAATCCCGTGTGTTGAAATTTCTGAAGTCTTCTTCGATGGAGTTTAGCTGATCGTTTATGTATTTGCGTTTCTCTTGTCTTATTGTTTTCGATGTTTGTCTTCGAATTTCATAGAAGTTGTCCTGTGTTTCTTGTGTTTTGTTGCTGTTGTAGTTTGTGAAAGCTGTTCTTCGATTTTGTAGGGCGATTTCGCAGGTAGTGTTCCACCAAGGGTGCCTGGGTTTTCTAGTCAGCGGGATCAGTTCTTTGGCTGTGTTCACAATTTTTTGTTTAAAGCTGGTCCAATCTTTCGCCTCTTGTTTTTCCCAGTGTTCTGTGATGTTCGATTCTCTGATTTTCCTTGTATCAAATTTCGGTGAGGTCAATTTCTTTTTGTGTTGTCTTCTTGGTGTGAGTTTGATTTTGATTCTTGTTAGGTAGTGGTCCGAATCTATGTTGGCGCCTTTTCTCACTTGGACGTCGTGGATTTCTTTCTGGTATTCATAGGAGATTGCCACGTGATCTATCTGGAATTCGCCTAGTGAGTGGACTGGTGATCGCCACGTCTTTTGTTTCTTGGGCTTTTTCATCAGGGAGGTTGACATGATTTTGAGGTTGTTTTGCTGGCAGAGTTCGATCAGTCTGGTGCCGTTTTTGTTGGTGAATTTGTGTGCAGGGAAATTTCCTACTGTATTTCTGTAGCGTTTTTCTCTGCCGATTTGTGCGTTGAAATCGCCTAGTAGAATTTTCGCGTTGTCTTGGGGTATTTTTGCCAGGGTGGTTTCGAGTTTGTCCCAGAATTTGTCTGTTTCTTCTGGTTTGTCCTTGTTGTCTGCGTTCGTGGGGGCATGTACGTTGATGAGGGTATAGTTCTTGATGGCGTGTTTGATTCGCATGGTCATGAGCCTGTTGTTGATCGCGTTGACTTCTTTTACTGAGTCTAGGATGTTTTTGTTTACTGCGAAGGCCATGCCGAGGAGTGCTCCTCCTTTGCCGATTTTCCTGTTGGTTCCACTCTTGAAGAATCTGTAGTTTCCGTAGTCTATTGTGTCTGAATCCGTGTATCTTGTTTCTTGTAGCGCTAGGATCGAGATCTTTTGACTGGTGAGTTCCGTTGTTAGATTGTGTGATTTTCCCGTTTGTATTAGTGCCTGTATGTTGAAGGTGCCAAAGTATGTGTGTGTTTTCTTGGGTAGTTTGCCAGAGCGCTCCGACTCGCCCTTTAGTACATCTCCAGGTCCCCCAGAATCCGAGTGCCTGGTTGCCGTCTTGCGACGGGTGGATCGTCCACCTGGGGTAATGTTGTTTTTAGGTGTACTTGCCATTATGCTTGTAATTCGTCTGGCTTGCGCCAGTTTGGTAGAACCAGGGATTTTCAGTTCCTGGAGCTCGTATCAGCCGCACCATTGGTGACAGACGCTGGCCAGAGTACCGGTGGTTACCACACAGACGTGTCTGGGCTTTTGTGTTAGTTTTCTTCGTTTCGCCGGTTTTCACTCCGGGTACTTATCCTCGAGGATGTGATAGTTTTGGTCCGCCCCGAGTATTTGATTTCCTCGGTGCCACCCATATCTGGGAGGCTTTCCCCTCACACGGGTATCTTTTATTATTATTATTATTATTTTGTATGTACGTAATACACGAACAGACACTAAATACAAAACAGAATTACAGTGCTAATACAAATATAGATACAAAATTTCGAACACACACACACATTAAAAACGTGATAGCAAGTACAGATACAAAATATAGACATAATTTCATATACCAAAACGCCAACATATGAGAAAACACGAACAAATACTGGTAAAAGACAAATGCAAGTTTAGATCCAAATACAAATACAGGTTCAGGTCACATATTCTTGCACGTAAGCAGCAGGCGAACGCAAATAACAGGTCCAAATACAGATAGCGTCCACCTCGGTAGCTGCGTAGTCAGCTCGGTAGATTGCCGACCGAATGGGCCCGAGTTCGATTCCCAGACGGGTGGGAAAATTTCTCCACTCCGGGAGTGCCTGTTGTGTCGTCGTTTATGCGTATCGCCATAGTTGACGTTCCACACTTGAGGTGGATGTATGGGCACATACCGAAAGCAACTAAATCGGTAAAAAGAGAAAAATATATCAGACGACAGGTTCAAATCCATACACACACTCACACACAAAAATTCTTTTTTTAAGTTCGTATCGATCGAACGAAAGTAAAAAACCGTAGTGAAATATTTTTGTACCTGAAATTTCGATTAGACACACTACAAAGCAGCACGAAGATGCTTCGCCGAAATTTCCTAAGCACGCAGTCTTCCACGCGGATTGCCGTAAATGCCGACGTATCGAGGGTTTCGCTCTTCTGCTGCCTCTTTTCAACTGACCACCACAGCATTGCTACATCTTGTTAGGCTGCGAAGTCGCCGGAATCAGCAGGAACTGAGTTCGACTTCTGCAGAGCGCTACCAACTCTGAACTGCCTTACTCAGGAACTGTTGGAAGAGAAACAATGGAATTCCGCCAAGTGCCCTGTCTTTTATAAGCGCTCGACAATAGCAAGCGTGGTTTCCGTGGAAACGTCTGCTGACGTGACGGTTAACGCCTGTTGCCTATCAAAGATTCGTACTTTATTGACGTTTTTACACTTTTATTCGCGTCAGACAAGTAAAATGAGAACCAATACGTCAGCCAAAGGCGTTGAGGTTGCCACTTGTGGCAAAAACATTGAGATTCTTCTCTGTGGGTGATTCTACGTATGTTGATTTCCCGATATCATGCTGAGAATGTGTTTTGATCTCGTTGTGTGGTCTCCAGCTTGAAAACGACGCGTGGCTCACTTATAATACAGTTCTCCAGAGGTGTGTAATTATTTTGTTCTATTAATATTCTTAGAAGTTTCCGCTGTTAAATATATCCTAGAAGGTTCACATTGCTACATGCAGATTTTCACTTGTGCCTTCTTACATTGAGTTAACTTCGGCCATTCTCTGTAGTACTAGCTTGTCGACCCCTCTTTCTTGTGTGAGAGCCACTGTTGGCCACTATTCTGACTGTGTATGTGTGTGTGTGTGTGTGAGAGAGAGAGAGAGAGACAGAGAGAGAGAGAGAGAGAGAGTTTGTGTTTGTGGCTCTTAAGCACTTCGACGTCCAGAATTAGGTGGCAGAATAACACAAACTTTCTGTGTATTGAACCAAATGTTACAGGCTGTGACATGTAAATGGGAGAGAAAAATGATTCCCGAAGTTGATAACACTGATTTGCGTTCCATTTCTGAATCATGTTGCTTGCATTGGTAGTGAACTGTTCAAGCTCTGTTTGCAATGCAACAGTTGTCAACGATATAGCACCTTTCATTCTTTTTCAAACTCGTTGTCACAAAATGCAAATGTTATTTTCCTGTATATACTTCCTTTTTTCTTTAGTTTACTGTGTAACTACATTCTGTACTCCCTAAACTGTTCATTCCATTCAACAGTCCTGTAATTCGTATTTTAACTATCACTGAGGTTAACTTCCAGCGAATCTTTTTATTTATGGCTTTTCATATTGAATATTAATCCCTTCTTTCAACATTTCTTTTGCATTCTATGTTGGTTCTTCTGTGTATTGATCGGACAGTATGGTCGAAAGAGTGCATCCCACCTTACTCCCATTTTAATCAGGACATTTCATTTTTTGTTTTCGTTTCTTATGTTTCACCTTTGTTCTTGTACATACTGTTTGCTGCCCGTCTTTCCCTATAACTTGCTCCTCTTTTTCTCAGAATTTGGAACTTCTTGCAGCTGTTTACATCGTCGAACCCTTTTTCTAGGTCTACAGATCCTTTAAACGTGTCTTGAGTTTTGTTAAGTCTTGCTTCCATAATCAAGCGCAATGTCAGGACTGCTTCTCTGGTGCCATTACCTACCCGAAAGCCAATGTGGTAGTCGTATAACAGAATTCATGAGCAGTTATGCTTTGTTGGTTGAGGTCTTCCCGACTGAAGTGGAGCTCCTTTTACGGTAGTTAACACTTTACCGTCCTCGCGTCTCGTACAAATTTATTCTCTTAGCGCCGGCAGGGCTAATGCGGCTTACTTGGCTTGTCGCCGGCCGTTCTGAACATTATCGAGAGATTGTCAATTGTTACGTTTTACTAATCTCATCATTAGTTCTCCTAAGTTCTCAACCCTGTTTCGATACTGTCATGAAATTTCGAAGATATACATACGTAAATAAAATACAAAATTTGTTTGTTTCGTATATTTGTTTATTTGCATTGTCTTTGGTACTTACTATTTATCTTTCATATGATATGTAGAAAAATAGTCTCCAAGATGTAACGCAACTCGACAGGACTTGGACATTAAGTTCGTTGTTCTTTTGTTGTTTTTGGAAAATATATGGCAGTTTCTTCGTTTTCGTTTATCGTTTCGGAAATACAAAAGCCTATTTGCTGGTATTGCTTTATGTGGCTGTAAAGTCTGTCAACCGGATCATGATGAGACGTATGCGATGTAGTGGCAACTTCCAAGTTATGCTCCTCGCATTCATCGTAAATAATCGTATCGTTTCTTCGTCTGCCACTATGAAAGGACACAAATACTTGTAAAAACAAAAGAACTAGTGGACGTGTGTAACTTATTGTTACGTAAACAAAACACCAACAGAATGCAAAAAGTACGAAAGTGCTGTCGCCGATACTGTGCACATGACACCGCTGCAGTGTCACCGGCCGTTGGCCGGCCGATGTGCCCGTGCGGTTGTAGGCGCTTCAGTCTGGAACCGCGTGACCGCTACGGTCGCAGGTTCGATTCCTGCCTCGGGCGTGGATGTGTGTGATGTCGTTAGGTTAGTTAGGTTTAAGTAGTTCTAAGTTCTAGGGGACTGATGGCCGCAGATGTTAAGTCCCATAGAGCTCAGATCCATTTGAACCATTTTTTCACCGGCCGTTGACCACTATTTTGCGCACGACACCACTGTGGTGCCGCCGGACGGCAGAGTGTTTACTGTTTTGGTTTTCTCCACATATCCACATAACTGTCCGAGCACGATTCATGGCAAGACCCACACTTCCATATGTCGTCAACAACATGTCTACAGTTTGTACTCTTACGTACAATACGTATGTTCCCGTACAGGGGAGACATTTTACTTGATAGTCGCTTGCCCGGTGTCGACAGAAAAGTACGAAACTGCAAACTGCAGTGCCTGTGTTATTCTGAAGGAATTAGCACTGTGGCGACTACAGTCAAGTACATGAATGAAACACATGTGTGAAATACATGTATTTTATAACAACAGTAGTAGCTGCTGTGGCTGTTCCTTCGGACATGCGTGCACATTCGAAGGAACATTCCATCATAATTCGGAATAACACAGGCACTGCAGTATTGTATAGTAAAATTCCTCTGGTCTTTCATTCAAGTAGTCTGAGCACCCTGTGTGTGTTGTGTATTATACTGGGGACCTAGAAACGACGTAGCTCTCAGTGGTTCACAATCCCACAAGAAGCCACAGCAGTCCACCCACCTCACCGCTACCCCACACCGAACCTACTGTTATTGTGCGGTTCGGCCCCCAGTGGACAACCCCGGGGAACGTCTCATACAAGGGAGTGTAGCCCCAAAATTTTTGCGTGGTAGAGTAATTATGGTGTACACGTACGTGGAGACAGTGTTTGCACGGCAATCACCGACGTAGTATAACTGAGCCGGAATGAGTGAAACCAGCCCGCATTCGCCGAGGTAGATTGAAATACGCCTTAAAAACCATCCATAGGCTGGCCGGCACACCGTACCTCGACACTAATCCACCGGGCGAATTCGTGCTGGGAACCAGTACGCCTTTCCGCTCGGGAAGCAGCGCCTTAGACCACTCGGCTAGCTGGGCAGCCCTGAGAACTTTCAGCTGCTCAATTTTTAAACTGAAGTTATTTTTACAAACAATGCTGGCCTCGGTATCTGTACTAGGTCACGTTTGTGTGGAAATTAGAGATTCGGTCGGCTTTCTCGACCAATCGAAATTTCCGTATCTGCACACTAAAGCTTGCATGATTCGTTAGTAATACAAGAATTTTTAGAAAGGTGACACAGTGAAAAATACATTTATGGATTTCAAACCTTTCGTGGTTGATGTGACACATACGCCCCGTTGAAGTAATACGAAGTTTTGAGCTCTAAGACGTCCATAACTCACATCTGTCTAGGGATAGTTCTACGGAGTATGGTGGGAATAGAGAAGGCTCTGAACTATCAAATCGGCGGTGTGTGTTTGTAGGTGGCACATTTGCTTTGTGCATTGTAACAGGTTCTTTCAGCATGAATGCAAGAAGAAACCGTATGCGTGAAGTGGTACGTAATTCTTTCGTCAGTTGTAATACAGTGTCTTAGTTGACCTACGATTACTGTAAACTCTGTAGGACGCTGAGAAATCTTGTAATAAGGCCAATTTCCCTGGATTAGGAGTTCTTGTTTGCTTCTCTGTGATCATCATTGTCTGAATTCCAGAAAGACGCGTGAAGGTCGTTGACTGGCGTCGCTGTTCCTAAACTGATGCAGTCCAACATCTCAGGGCTTGTCATGGTGCTAGACTTGCTCCCATTAAGGATACAATCTAGAAAAGAAACCAACAGCACAGTACATGACGTTAGTTGAATCTTCAACGATTTCGTGCAGCAGTCTGCTCCGATAAGAAACCCCATGGCAAGATATTCTACGTCCTTGAGTGTGCGCCAACTGAAGGGTCCATGAGCACTCTATTTTTCGGTATTGGAAGGTACATTTCGACTGGGCGCATATGAGTACGTGCTTTGAAATAAAGTTACAGATGTCGTGGAACCTGTCCAGATCCCGTTAGCCGGCCATCGTAACCGAGCGGTTCTAGGCGCTTCAGTCGGGAACCGCGCTGCTGCTACAGTCGCAGGTTCGAATCCGGCCTCGGGCATGGACGTGTGTGATGTCATTAGGTTAGTTAGGTTTAAGTAGTTCTAAGTCTAGGGGACTAATGACTTCAGATGATAAGTCCCATACTGCATAGAGACATTTGAACAATTTTTTAGATCCCGTTCATAGTGATTTCTCAAACTCCATTAGGCATCGAAGTTGCGGATGACATTTCAAAGGCACTAACTAATAGGTCGCGATGTTCAACAGCTTCAGAATCCAGTTCATCAGTGAGGAAATTGGAAATGAATCTTGACTAGCTACCCCTGTACGTAACGCAGCGAGTAAATCTGCTTAAACGTCATAGTCAGCCTAATCAAACTCGAGCTGTCTCATGATAAAAATCTCATGATAAGCAACATCTGATGAACATATTGTGAGAAAATTAAACTCTTACAGCAGTCCTTATGATCTTATATACTGTGTAGCTACCACTGTCAGCGCTTCAGTGCGCCATCTTCAGGTCTTAGTTGATGCTGAAGGGGTTATCAGGCTCTACACGTACGATGAATCAGTAGCCAGCATAACTGTTGTACACAGACAATTTGTAACTGTGAAGTTGTCTCTCCGACCATTATCTCCAGATGGTTGGAGAATCACAGTTACAGACAGTTTGCGAAAACCATCAGCATTAACTAAGACCTGGAGTGCCGAAAATGGTAGTTACACAAGAAATAAGATCATAAGGATGACTGTAGGCATTTCATTTTCTTACAATAGTGAACGGCCGTGCACCCCAGACCTCGAGCCAAAATGATCGACACACAAAAACCTGCTGAGCTTAAGTCGATTTTCCATACGCGAGTACTGGTAACGTCCTGAGAAGATGGAGTAGAGGTTGCAATGTTACTACAGACAACTTTGTGATGACGTTTCTTGTACCTGGAACACGAGACCTTCCCCTTTTAACTGCAATTTTTAGCATACAAAATAATGATTGTCGGTTTTAGCTTATCAGTACGTTGGCTGTCAAGCACTGTATTACAGCCTTGACCCAAAAGAGTGCCAGATTCACAAAATACACAGTATGGTTGTACTTCACTTTTACGTTTTCACTATTTGTTGGCTGGCTTTGAATTTATCTGAAGTGTAGCTGCAGTGGTTGTTAAGTTAGAGGAATGATCAGTTCAGCGTTCCAGGTGTCGTTGACTGATTTGGTATGTCCAGACAATCAAGATGTGTCTGTTTAATGTGGCTGCTATCTCTGTGCCGATTCCGTAAGATTTTCATTTTATCTTCTCGTATGGTCACTTCTTAAATATAATCCATTCACTAAGAACTACGATTCGCCTGACAGATACCCTGGAAGAAAAACACGTTCGTTTACCTTAGAAAGTGATGGATATCTCACAATGGTTGATGAAAATTGTTTCCAAAAGATGGAGACATTTCGAAATCTCTAAAAAAATGGCTCAAGCTTAATAGTTGGTGGCTTGGCAGAGTGAAATTCGATAGCGTCTGTGGACATTATAGGCGAGGTGCTACTCATTTGCGACGTTAAGGGCGAAAGCTTCTAATCACTTTTTTTTTAGCCTTCTGTACAGCGCATTTGTCTATATATTCCTCACAGTTCGGCACGCCTGCGTCATATTCATCATCAAACAGAAAAGTTTTAATAGCGTCATTCAATCAACCTCTGAGCTGTATTGGAAACGTTTCCTGCGGTCTTCAAAATCCTCAAGCGAGCTACCCGTCCATCAACAACCGCTCAAAACCGAATACCAGTAGTCCTGTCGCTAGATCACTTTGTTCTGAAGTTTGTTGGCTGGTTTTCTAAGTGGTCTGGCATTATGTCTTACTAAATCTGCCGGCCGTGGTGGCCGAGTGGCTCGAGGCGCTACAGTCTGGAACCGCGCGACCGCTACGGTCGCAGGTTCGAATCCTGCCTCGGGCATGGATGTGTGTGATGTCCTTCGGTTAGTTAGGTTTAAGTAGTTCTAAGTTCTATGGGACTGATGAACTCAGATGTTAAATCTCGTAGTGCTTTATACATTTTTCAACTATTATTCGTTGGTGTCTGGTCAAGAAGCTCTACAATGGCAAATACTGCCACACTCTGAAACGTGGATTTCTGTCGACGTACAGAATATTCAGAAGATTGAAAGGAAAGCAGCCCTGTGGCATCTTCACCATCCGACGATATCTCAACATACATTCTCTTTCGATACCCAGATGTGTGTACCTGGAAAATTTCAGAATGTTCACCTGTTGCAATACGTATGAACCTTTAAAATGAAGAGGTGTTTGTCTGTCGAAATATCTGCATTAGACAAAGATTTCAAGTAATGTGCTGCTCCACCCTCCGTGTAGAGGAAACTATTGCCGGCACATCTGGATTAGACCATAACAAGCCTATAAGGCGTTTAAAGATTTACTTACGTTAGGTTATTAATATTGTGAGTTTGTGGGTTTTATTTTATCAAGTTGGGCAATGGATTGATCCAACAAGTGCAAGAAACAGTTTCCACCTCACACTAATATAGAAATCAGACAGACGCTCCTAATGTACCAACAAGAACTGCTTGAAAAACATTCAGCAACAAATATCTTCTGGAGTCGTCCGCGCTAAGGAAAAGACACAAAAATGTTCTATATATTCTTATGTAACCAGTGGGATACTTGGGTACGGGAGTATTGCTAGTTAGTGTAAGAAAAACATTAAACGAACGAAAAATATTGTCAGTTACGTCGTTTACTGGGCTATGCTGTGGCGTTTCTAAGTTTGATAACTGCAACAATCCGTGAGGCTTCTCCCTGTGTTGTCCTTTGTGTTGAGGACTAGTTGCGTATGTCATTGAACCACTACTGGCGCAAACAACTACGCCCACTGCTCCCTCTGTTGTGTTTGTCTTGTGTTTGCAGGTACAGTTGCATCTGTTACGGAACCTTATCGTGGCGCTCGTAACTCCACAAAATTCTGTGTCTGTTGCTGAGGCATATTCAGAATGTGTACGAGAGGTTCGACGTATTGTAAATGTTCCCCCTCTTAATCACTGTCTACTTCTCTTTGGAAGTCAGCTAACTGCCGATTCATTGACTGTATTGACGCGTATTCTGTCTCTGAATATGCGCCAAACAAACACTTTTTTTAGCTCGTTTCGCTGCTAATCTTTGCCATTTCCTGCGTGGGCTCTCTATTTCTAGCTCAGAATGTGCCATAAACGGAATTTCGTACTCTGGAAATTCGATGTTCTCATCCCTTCGATTCCCATCTGTCTGATCTGTCTCAATTTTATCCCAATCTAACTGAGCCTGCTGATTCTGCAGCTCACCGACTGTCCTATTCTCTGATCCACCGTGTGTCCTGTTCTCAGGTTCACCATCTATCCTATTCTCAACAAGCTCGTTTATTTGCTGTTTATTTGATTAATTTTGCCCCATCTTGTGTACCTGATGTCTATCACGCAACCTTCCAGCTTTTGCTCTAGGTAACATGGAAAATCTTTCAACACACCACAACCCTATATTCAAAACTGTACAACCACTTACCAGTTGGTTGAACCAACAACGACAAGGTCGTGACTTCTCCGCTGTTCTGTCTGCTCTGCTAGTCTCCAATCTCCACCTCTGCGCTTGCAAAGGGAGAAAAATTTTGCTTCTTAATTCTAACTTATTTGTAATGCATCGCTCTGCGTCTCTGTATCACTCCGGATCTAAGTCTATCACCTGAAATTCCTATGCCCTAACAGCTACTCACAAATTGTAAAAATCCAAAATTTTCCAATACAATGACACACGACCGTGTCCCTACAGTTCTACTTTCCTCGCTACTTGTATCTATTCTAATCCATCATCTTTGCAAATAACTCCTTAATACATGAAAGAATTTCTTTTCCAAAGTGATAATGCTGCGACCTGCCATGCCTAACTATCATATATCACCTATGCTGACACTTTTCTATCTTGGTAATGTACCTATTTTACCTATCATGAAAGTTTTACCTATCCTGGCAGTTTTACCAATCCTGGTAGTTTTACCTATCCTGGCAGGGTCGCCATTTTCGGTGAGTGCGTGGATTTTATTTTGTCGAGTTGCACACTGGATTGATCCAAGAAGTACCCTTTGACTCCTGCAAGAAACAATTTCCACCTCACACTACTACAGAAGTCAGACAGACGCTCCTAATGTACCAACAGGAACTGCTTGAAAAACATTCAGCAACAAATATCTTCTGGAGTCGTCTGCTGTAAGGAAATGACACAAAAATATTATGTATATATTCTTACGTAATTAGTGGGATACTTGGGTATGGGAGTATTGCTAGTTAGTGTAAGAAAAACATTAAACGAACGAAAAATATTATTTATTACAAAAACTTCTGAGAAATCAAGTGGAACTTTTTGTTGTAAAAAAAAGTAATAAATTTCCAAGTTCTATTCGGAACAGTAGATTGCCTCTTACGGACAGGAATGCTATTATATTACAAAATGTGGTTAGGTTCTTTTCTCTCTTTTCTTTAACTATGTCATTTACTCAACAGAATGGCTGAGAGCCTTGCCTACACAACTTGAGTAACTTTTTTGGGCACGGTCAAGGCAATCACATAAGAAATGTAAAGGAGTGTACTGTTATGGAGAACAGATGGGGTACGCATACGCTGTAGCGCACAATACCGTGAGCTGTGACGACTACTGCCTGCATCGCTCACTGCTGACAAATAACACAACTATCTCTTTCTATCTGGATTGACCTTCGCCAGTGAAACTCTC
Organism: Schistocerca piceifrons; assembly: GCF_021461385.2. NCBI lineage: Eukaryota > Metazoa > Arthropoda > Insecta > Orthoptera > Acrididae > Schistocerca > Schistocerca piceifrons. The sequence continues at coordinate 502,752,705 of NC_060138.1, read as the reverse complement.
CCCATTCCTTGGTGAAGTCAAGGACTCCTATCCGCCCCTAGTCCAACTATTGGCGTGGGACACCGGTCAGATAACCAATCCACTCCGATGCCACTCAGTACTCGCTTGCAGGCGTTTAACTAGTACTCTGTCCGTGTTCACATTGCACAATGTGTGGCAGCCAACGGAGTGAACAACACTTAATCGCGAGCGACTCAATATAGAGTGTCACTCCGATTCGCTAACGACAGAGGTGTTCTCCCAGTGTAGTATCAAGGACCGACTTTGTTCCTCGCTCTTTGCGTTCACATACGAGCGCACTCGCTCTCGTTACGTGTTCCCGCTCCAAGAGCGACAACGGAACGATTCTTTTCCTGGAAAAGTTGCAAGGGTATATCATTCGCTGCCTACCCTCACTCCTCTGACTCTTTGCGTCAGAAATATTCCTCCAATCAGCGTTGCTTTTTAAAGTGGAGAATGAGGTTCGTTCAGGTCGACCAATGCGGAAATCTGAAGGTGTATACTGTCCTCCTGTGAGAACTCTGTAACTATGCAGTCAGTCCATGGAAAAATGCATCTTCTGGGCACTCCCACACAATGTAGCGGAATTTGCTTTTAAGTCGAACACGGGTGTCGTTATCCCTTTGCTCCAGCAAAAGCTGATTTCTCTCTGGGCGGTCGCTTCAGCCGAAGTAGGTATGTTGTTGACCCAGCCCTCTGAAGGGATGGTCTTCCCAGAGGGCTGGTTTCCTCTTTAGAACGAAAATTCCTTTGGTCATCATGTCCTGTACGCCAGCAATTACTTTTTCAACCTCGGTACGCACTTGTAATTTCCTTATTAGATTTTGCATATCGCTTACATGAAGTCATACAAAATTGACACTACCTTATCGAGTTTGGATTCGAATGAAGCGTCTTGATGTGCAGAATACGATTGTGAGGACAGAATATGTAAGAAATGAATGTCAGGAGACCACGCCACCTTAAAATATCACTATAAGTTTTTTGTGATTTTACATGGGTTACGAGGACGGAAGTTGGATAGAAATAGACGCTGAAGATGCCACAGTATAGGATTATTGTCTGTAAGTTTTGCGGCTAGAGTTTCCCACAAATTTAGGACTTGGCATTTTCTGTTACAAGTGAGCCTTTGGTGCCCAGTTTCAACACATCACGGTCGCGGCAATTAGATGAAGACAGTGCTAGCCAGCCTGACCTTGAAGTCTGTCCAAAACTATGAAAATGAGCATTATTACGTTAGGTGTGAAAAGTAGAGGAACCTTCTGCACAGTCAGCCGTTGCTAAATAGTCCCCGCTCTTCTTCATTCAGACACGAGTTGTTCTGCACTCTAGGTTTGCTTGCGTGATTAATACAATCAGTCCAAACTTCACAGCCCTACCATTTAGGTGTCTACTGGCACCGGGATGTCAATCTAGTTTACAGATTAGTGGGAGAATAAGTCCATGCAGGGTTGCCTGCTAGTAATATTGTGATGGCTACCCATTACTATGGCTCGCCCGGCTAGCAGCGCTGTCTAACGCGCTATTTCCCGAGTGGGAAAGCGTGCCAGTCCCCGGCACGAATCCACCCGGCAGATTAGTGTCGAGGTCCAGTGTGCCGGCCAGCCTGTGGATGGTTCTTAAGGCAACTTTCCACCTGCCTCGGCGAATGCGGGATGGTTCCCCTTATTCCGCCTCAGTCACACTGTTGGCGATACTGCACAATAACCCTGGGACAGTTTGGGGCGGCGGCTGGATGGGTTGAATGCTGAGGCCTATTGTGGGGTTGTGAACCACCCAGGCCTACAGCGGGTCGCAGCATCTCCGTCGTGTCTAGGTCCCCAGTTCAATAGACAATACACACACGTAACTGTAATCGCGACTGGACCACCGACGCCTCCAGGCACCCACAAAGGTAAACTACGTTGCTCTAATGCCATGAATCAATGGTCTTCAGTTGTGTGTTCTATTTATCCCCTTGTTAAGGGTCATTTAATAAAAAATGCATACACTATTTCTCGACTGACCAAGCATTGTCTCTCAGTCTTGTAATCTCTGTGTTGTTTCAAGGCACCTTTCCCTCAATTTTAGTGCCGTTTTATGTTTTATCAATTCCATTATTGACGTAATTGTGGCCCTACCTTTTCTTTTTTGCCGGCCGTAGTGGCCGAGCGGTTCTAGGAGCTACAGTCCGGAACCGTGCGACAGCTACGGTCGCAGGTTCAAATCCTGCCTCGGGTATCGATGTGTGTGATGTCCTTAGGTTAGTTAGGTTTAAGTAGTTCTAAGTTCTAGGGGACTGATGACCTCAGAAGTTCTACATCTACATCTACATTTATACTCTGCAAGCCACCCAACGGTGTGTGGCGGAGGGCACTTTACGTGCCACTGTCATTACCTCCCTTTCCTGTTCCAGTCGCGTATGGTTCGCGGGAAGAACGACTGTCTGAAAGCCTCCGTGCGCGCTCTAATCTCTCTAATTTTACATTCGTGATCTCCTCGGGAGGTATAAGTAGGGGGAAGCAATATATTCGATACCTCATCCAGAAACGCACCCTCTCGAAACCTGGCGAGCAAGCTACACCGCGATGCAGAGCGCCTCTCTTGCAGAGTCTGCCACTTGAGTTTTTTAAACATCTCCGTAACACTATCACGGTTACCAAATAACCCTGTGACGAAACGCGCCGCTCTTCTTTGGATCTTCTCTATCTCCTCCGTCAGACCGATCTGGTACGGATCCCACACTGATGAGCAATACTCAAGTATAGGTCGAACGAGTGTTTTGTAAGCCACCTCCTTTGTTGATGGACTACATTTTCTAAGCACTCTCCCAATGAATCTCAACCTGGTACCCGCCTTACCAACAATTAATTTTATATGATCATTCCACTTCAAATCATTCCGCACGCATACTCCCAGATATTTTACAGAAGTAACTGCTACCAGTGTTTGTTCCGCTATCATATAATCATACAATAAAGGATCCTTCTTTCTATGTATTCGCAATACATTACATTTTTCTATGTTGAGGGTCAGTTGCCACTCCCTGCACCAAGTGCCTATCCGCTGCAGATCTTCCTGCATTTCGCTACAATTTTCTAATGCTGCAACTTCTCTGTATACTACAGCATCATCCGCGAAAAGCCGCATGGAACTTCCGACACTATCTACTAGGTCATTTATATATATTGTGAAAAGCAATGGTCCCATAACACTCCCCTGTGGCACGCCAGAGGTTACTTTAACGTCTGTAGACGTCTCTCCATTGATAACAACATGCTGTGTTCTGTTTGCTAAAAACTCTTCAATCCAGCCACACAGCTGGTCTGATATTCCGTAGGCTCTTACTTTGTTTATCAGGCGACAGTGCGAAACTGTATCGAACGCCTTCCGGAAGTCAAGAAAAATAGCATCTACCTGGGAGCCTGTATCTAATATTTTCTGGGTCTCATGAACAAATAAAGCGAGTTGGGTCTCACACGATCGCTGTTTCCGGAATCCATGTTGATTCCTACATAGTAGATTCTGGGTTTCCAAAAACGACATGATACTCGAGCAAAAAACATGTTCTAAAATTCTACAACAGATCGACGTCAGAGATATAGGTCTATAGTTTTGCGCATCTGCTCGACGACCCTTCTTGAAGACTGGGACTATACAGCTCTTTTCCAATCATTTGGAACCCTCCGTTCCTCTAGAGACTTGCGGTACACGGCTGCTAGAAGGGGGGCAAGTTCTTTCGCGTACTCTGTGTAGAATCGAATTGGTATCCCGTCAGGTCCAGTGGACTTTCCTCTATTGAGTGATTCCAGTTGCTTTTCTATTCCTTGGACACTTATTTCGATGTCAGCCATTTTTTCGTTTGTGCGAGGATTTAGAGAAGGAACTGCAGTGCGGTCTTCCTCTGTGAAACAGCTTTGGAAAAAGGTGTTTAGTATTTCAGCTTTACGCGTGTCATCCTCTGTTTCAATGCCATCATCATCCCGTGGTGTCTGGATATGCTGTTTCGAGCCACTTACTGATTTAACGTAAGACCAGTACTTCCTAGGATTTTCTGTCAAGTCGGTACATAGAATTTTACTTTCGAATTCACTGAACGCTTCACGCATAGCCCTCCTTACGCTAACTTTGACATCGTTTAGCTTCTGTTTGTCTGAGAGGTTTTGGCTGCGTTTAAACTTGGAGTGGAGCTCTCTTTGCTTTCGCAGTAGTTTCCTAACTTTGTTGTTGTACCACGGTGGGTTTTTCCCGTCCCTCACAGTTTTACTCGGCACGTACCTGTCTAAAACGCATTTTACGATTGCCTTGAACTTTTTCCATAAACACTCAACATTGTCAGTGTCGGAACAGAAATTTTCGTTTTGATTTGTTAGGTAGTCTGAAATCTGCCTTCTATTACTCTTGCTAAACAGATAAACCTTCCTCCCTTTTTTTATATTCCTATTAACTTCCATATTCAGGGACGCTGCAACGGCCTTATGATCACTGATTCCCTGTTCTGTACATACAGAGTCGAAAAGTTCGGGTCTGTTTGTTATCAGTAGGTCCAAGATGTTATCTCCACGAGTCGGTTCTCTGTTTAATTGCTCGAGGTAATTTTCGAATAGTGCACCCAGTATAATGTCACTCGATGCTCTGTCCCTACCACCCGTCCTAAACATCTGAGTGTCCCAGTCTATATCTGGTAAATTGAAATCTCCACCTAAGACTATAACATGCTGAGGAAATTTATGTGAAATGTATTCCAAATTTTCTCTCAGTTGTTCTGCCACTAATGCTGCTGAGTCGGGAGGTCGGTAAAAGGAGCCAATTATTAACCTAGTTCGGTTGTTGAGTGTAACCTCCACCCATAATAATTCACAGGAACTATCCACTTCTACTTCAATACAGGATAAACTACTACTAACAGCGACGAACACTCCACCACCGGTTGCATGCAATCTTTCCTTTCTAAACACCGTCTGTACCTTTGTAAAAATTTCGGCAGAATTTATCTCTGGCTTAAGCCAGCTTTCTGTGCCTATAACGATTTCAGCTTCGGTGCTTTCTATCAGCGCTTGAAGTTCTGGTACTTTACCAACGCAGCTTCGACAGTTGACAATTACAATACCGATTGCTGCTTGGTCCCCGCATGTCCTGACTTTGCCCCGCACCCGTTGAGGCTGTTGCCCTTTCTGTACTTGCTGAAGGCCATCTAACCTAAAAATCCGCCCAGCCCACACCACACAACCCCTGCTACCCGTGTAGCCGCTTGTTGCGTGTAGTGGACTCCTGACCTATCCAGCGGAACCCGAAACCCCACCACCCTATGGCGCAAGTCGAGGAATCTGCAGCCCACACGGTCGCAGAACCGTCTCAGCCTCTGATTCAGACCCTCCACTCGGCTCTGTACCAAAGGTCCGCAGTCAGTCCTGTCGACGATGCTGCAGATGGTGAGCTCTGCTTTCATCCCGCTAGCGAGACTAGCAGTCTTCACCAAATCAGATAGCCGCTGGAAGCCAGAGAGGATTTCCTCCGATCCATAGCGACACACATCATTGGTGCCGACATGAGCGACCACCTGCAGATGGGTGCACACTGTACCCTTCATTGCATCCGGAAGGACCCTTTCCACATCTGGAATGACTCCCCCCGGTATGCACACGGAGTGCACATTGGTTTTCTTCCCCTCTCTTGCTGCCATTTCCCTAAGGGGCCCCATTACGCACCTGACGTTGGAGCTCCCAACTACCAGTAAGCCCACCCTCTGCGACTGCCCGGATCTTGCAGACTGAGGGGCAACCTCTGGAACAGGACAAGCAGCCATGTCAGGCCGAAGATCAGTATCAGCCTGAGACAGAGCCTGAAACCGGTTCGTCAGACAAACTGGAGAGGCTTTCCGTTCAGCCCTCCGGAATGTCTTTCGCCCCCTGCCACACCTTGAGACGACCTCCCACTCTACCACAGGTGAGGGATCAGCCTCAATGCGGGCAGTATCCCGGGCAACCACAGTCGTAGTCCGATCAGGGGATGCGTGGGACGAACTGGCCGTCCCCGACAAACCCCCATCCGGACCCCCACAGTGATGCCCATTGGCAACAGCCTCAAGCTGTGTGACCGAAGCCAACACTGCCTGAAGCTGGGAGCGAAGGGATGCCAACTCAGCCTTCATCCGAACACAGCAGTTGCAGTCCCTATCCATGCTAAAAACTGTTTTGCAAAGAACGTCTGAGCTAATCTACAGAGTGCGCAAACAAATCAACAAAATTTAAACGGTTATTGAAATACAAGATTGCCTAGTAAACGCAGTAATGCTGCTACTTGCGCACTGCTGACACTGCTCGGCGGCGGAAAGAGACTACGCGAATTTACACTATTCAGGTACTAAAACGCGATGCTACACTCTCAAATACTATAATACGCCCGAAATTTATGAATTAAACAATGCAAGTACCAAAAACACGCAAAGAAATTAAGAATTAAACTATGTAACAAATGAGTGAGCTAGGAGTATACGACTTGCTGCTCAGCTGCTTATCCAACGGCGGCAGGGAGCACACTGACTGTGACCAACCGACACTGGCCGTTCAAAACAAAAACAGAAGACAAACGACTACGCGAATTTACACTATTCAGGTACTAAAACGCGATGCTACAACTCTCAAATACTATAATACGCCCGAAATTTATGAATTAAACAATGCAAGTACCAAAAACACGCAAAGAAATTAAGAATTAAACTATGTAACAAATGAGTGAGCTAGGAGTATACGACTTGCTGCTCAGCTGCTTATCCAACGGCGGCAGGGAGCCGCCCATAGTGCTCAGAGGCATTTGAGACTTTTTTTTCTTTTTTCAAATTAGTCCATAATCTGTCTTCACTTCGGATCTGTTCCCCTGTGATAACGCAAACTAGTCGAAATACGCTTGTAGTAAGAAATGATTTCGATGCTTTAGGCGTAATCGGGAGAGAGAGGTGGATAACGTGCTTTTGTTTCCAAGCCATACAACTGAGAAAGTGGTTCCACCTTTTCACAGTGGCTACATTACCATAACCTGTTTCAGCATTACCATACAGCTCTGTTGTCCGTGTTGTTAATGATGCACGCCTATTAGCCTAGTACTTCTGTAGGGCGGATATCATTTGCGTACTTAAAATGTGAAACTACAGTTTTTCGACATGTCAAAGGGTTGGAATCACATATAACACTAAGACACACAGTCACACTCGAGGTGCAGGATACGAAACTTCAACCACTTGACACACGTCCATGAGCTAAAAATTAAAAACTGAAGGCTGTTAGGAGTCGCTTAAGAACTCATTACAATTGTCTACATCTACACCTACATCTACGTAATTACTCTGCTATTCACAATAAAGTGCCTGGCAGAGGGTTCAATTAACTACCTTCAAGCTGTCTCTCTACCGTTACACCCTCGAACGGTGCGCAGGAGAAACGAGCACTTAAATTTTTCTGTGTGAGCCCTGATTTCTCATATTTTATCGTCGTGATCATTTCTCCCTATGTAGGTGGGTGTCAACAGAATGTTTTCGCAATCCTAGGAGAAAACTGGGGACTGAAATTTCAGGAGAAGATCCCGTGGCTACGAAAAATGCCTTTGTTTTAATGATTGCCACTCCAATTCACCTGTCTGTGGCACTGTCTCCCCTATTCCGCAAGAATACAAAACGAGGTGCCCTTCTCTGTACTTTTTCGATGTCTTCCGTCAGTCCCACCAGATGCGGATCCCACACCGCACAGCAATACACCAGAATAGGGCGGACAAGCGTTGTTTAAGCAGACTCTTTAGTAGACCTGTTGTACCTTCTAAGTGTCCTGCCAATGAATCGCAGTCTTTTGTTTGCTCTACCCACAACACTATCCATACGATCGTTCAAATTTGGGTTATTTGTAATTGTAATCCCTAAGTATTTAGTTGAATTTACAGCCGCAAGATTTGTGTGACTTATCGCGTAATGGAAAGTTAGCTGATTTCTTTCAGTACTCATATGAATTACTTCACACTTTTCTTTATTCAGGTGAATTACCAGTTTTCGCACCACAAAAATATCTTATCTAAATCATTTTGCAATTCATTTTGGTCATCTGATGACATTGCAAGACGGTAAATGACGGCATCAACTGCAAACAATGTAAGATGGCTACTCGGATCGTCTCATTTGTCGTTAATATACATCAGTAACAATAGAGTGCCTATAACACTTCCTTGGAGAACCCCGGATATTCCTCCCGTTTTACTCGATGACTTTCCGTCTATTACGACGAACTGTGACCTTTCTGACCGGAAATCACGATTCTAGCCGCACAACGGAGGCGATATTCCATAGGCATGCAGTTTGGTTGGAAGACACTGTCGAGAAACGATGTCGAAAGCCTTTTAGAAATCTAAAAATATGGAATCAATTTGATATCTCCTGTCGATAGCACTCATTACATTATGAGTACAAAGAGGTAGTTGTGTTTCGCAAGAACGATATTTTATGAATCCGTGCTGACTATGTATCAATAAATCGTTTTCTTCGAGGTACTTCATAATGTTCGAATACAGTATATGTTCCAAAACCCTACTGCACCCAAGATCAAGGAAAATTATTGGTTTACAATTTTTCCCTCCTATAACCATCACTATGCGTATACTGGCATTGCTCGGACAAAACTCTTATGTGTCACTGCACTTTACAGATCAGTACGTCCCAGAACCCCTTTGCACTGCAAGTGGAGTGCTCAGGCAGCGTATTAGCAGCCTAGTTGCAACGACGTTCCCGCCACTGAGCGTGTCCTCCTCGCCTCAGCGGATGTTCCCGTCGCATTTTTCTTTGAAAAGGCAGGCGTAAATCCAGAGAAAAGTTTCCGCACATCTGCGTCAGTCTGGTGTGCCCCGAAGCGCACTGCTTGAGCTGCGGACTCCTGTTTATCAAGCAAGGGTGTGGGGATGGAAAGGAGGGACGCCTATGTTGCCAGACCGAGAAACCGTGAGCGTGTCTGTAATAAAACTTGGTCTGCGAGGGGCAAGGCAGGGCAGACTTCGCCAGGAAATGCCCTAACGAGCGTCTTGCGGAACGCGGCCTCAAGATGGACCAATTCCGCTCGCTAGCAACACCTCCAGCGCAGAAGCGCGGCTAATGCTCAAAGAAATTTGCAGAGCCAGCACGCGCTGCAGAGACAGAGATAGGTGGAGGAGGCACCATCAGAGCGTGCATCTTCTGCCGGTAACAATGCCACTCCTCTGTGGACGGCGCTGTACGACAGGGCGTAATGGCATGTTTCCGTGCATATCAGCCATAACCAGAGTGCGACGAGCAGCCCCTCGGGCCTGCGTCGTAAGGAAGTCATTATAAAATACGAGTACAAGCTCACTTCAATCAAGGACGACCGATCGTTTTAGACTGATCTCGTTAGGTCAGATATTATGATTTTTCCAGGTCCCACTGAATGCCTTACGTAGTACCATCTCGATACAGATCTTTGGCCAAGTGCCACAGACCTATGGAATTTCTGGAACGACATTTCCCATCTTTGTACTCGTACTTACTGCCGCGTGGGATTAGCCGAGCGGGCATGCACTGTGCGGCTGGTCCCGGTGGAGGTTCGAGTCCTCCCTCGGGCATGGGTGTGTGTGTGTGTTTGTCCTTAGGATAATTTAAGTTAAGTAGTGTGTAAGCTTAGGGTCTGATGACCTTAGCAGTTAAGTCCCATAAGATTTCACAGACACACTCGTACTTACTTATTTCCCACTGTTGGTTACTTTTGGCTATTACTCCATTTTCTAACAGAAATTGACCTGAAACTTCCTGGTGGATTAAAACAGTGAGCCGCAGCGGGACTCGAGCCTGAGACATTATCCTTTCGCAGCAAAATGCACCAGCGAGTGAGCGTCTGGAGCGGACTCTCCCTAACTTAAAATTCTTCAGTTATGTACAACAAACAGCATCATATCAACAACTGATCTAGCATTTGATCAAGAGTCAGTATACAGGATAGAATGCTCGATATATCTGAGTGCATAAACTGATAAAAACTTGAACTGGAAAAAATTTATTACTGAGCTTCTCAAAGAATTAGGTTCCGCTACTTTTTCTCTTCGTATAATTGCAAATCTTGGAAACAAACGTATCAACCTCCTGATATATTTTGCTTATTTCCACTCAGCAATGTCGTGCGGAATAATTTTTTTGGTAACTCATCACTTAGAAAGAAAGTATTTATTGCAAAAAAAGCGAGCAATAAAAATAACATGTGGGGTTCACCTACGGACATGAAGCTACGTCTTCAAAGTGCTAGCCGTTTTAGCTCTACATGCATTCGCTAATGAAATTCTTCGTACTAAGCCATCACAATTTGAGAACAACATCACTCCGCTACACACCGTTGGGTGGCTTGCGGAGTATAAATGTAGATGTAGATGTAAAGGGAAGAACCTGTCAATATGCAGCAACAATAATTTTTGAGCGTTTGCCCAATAGCATAAAATGTCTGGCAGGTAACGTTCGGACAGTAAAAGTTCACTTGCATGAGTAGGACTAGATATAATAATGAATTCAATAATGTTAACACTAATCGTGTATAAATAACTTTTAAACTGACTCGTTCCACAACATTTTCATAAACGTATCGTTCAAATTATGTATGGAACATTTAACTAACTATTTAACATCCAAGCACGATTCACGAATCGTCCATGCCAGAATATTTCAAATCAGCGCGCACTCCATTTCACAGAGAAGATTCATTCCGGAGTTGATCACGTGCTGTGCACTAGCCACCGAGATATCCTGCCTCCAACTTATGAAGGGCAGAAACAAACTTATGATAAGTAATTACCTGTCCAACTGTTTTGAAGAATGTTCCCAGAAAACATATGGCAAGTAGGAATGTGTACAATTGGCACAAAACTGTAAGCGTGACCATTTGTCATAAGAGTTATCTTTACTTGCAAAATATTGGTGCTTGTAAAGTTTGAGTGTCTTATGCTCATGCACATCAACTACCGCTTGAAAATGGCATTAAAATCGAAACTGGCCAATTGTGATACGTGCCAAAATAAAGTCAATAGAATTAGTTCCAACCAGTAATCAGCTACAACTTGAAAATAACAAGACAGTAGAAATTGGCCAGCAGTGAAAATAAAAAATTACAGTGTTATTTAAGAAATATATTCAACAGGACAATTACTATACTACAAACGAAATTAAACAATAGGCAGAATAACAACATGTTCAATTTCTTCTACTGGAGCTGTTTCATAACGAAAAATGGTAATGTTTTCCTTCCATTCCATCGGCAAATGAACACCGAAACGCAATACTCAGGTAAGTGATTGCGGACAAGAAAATTAAAATTGGCCAATAGAACGAAGCTGTGACTGTGAAGTACTTATATTAAAACGTTTAAAATATTTTGTTTTATTTGGTGTAATATCAGTAACATGCCTGTCTACCTGCGCAAATAATACTGGAACTGTTGCCACTTTCGTACGACTGAAGACTCACGACGTATCACTGAAACACGTTTGGATGACTATATACCGACACTTTCAATGGCAAACATTTGAAAGGATACCAGTTCTCCTACTACTGTTTGACCCAAAATAATTTACTACTAGGCCAATCCTTCTGTTGAACCTCACGTCTGTTCTTGTCTATGACAGATGACGTAACACATACACTCATCCACACAATCGCACTTACACAGCTTAAGAAACAAACATGAAAACACAATGTCATTTATGTAGCTATTTTGAGAGATAAGTTGTTTGTCCAGATTCCACTGAACTGCTGTGTGTCAATACAGTTAGCTGGTCTCTTACTGCATGCAATTATAAGAGTCAAAACTAAAGTGAATTACTAACATCTATTGAGTAAACTGCATAGAATATGTTAACCGGAAAGTGATTTGCTACATGAACTGTCTACCGACTGAATGGTTGTGTATAAATTTTCATGGGCTTTCCTGAGTAAAGTTACAGAAGTATAAACTCTCATAAATTATTGAAATTATTGAAATTATTGAGCAACTGTTGTGTAAAATTAGATACTGGAATGGCACTTTAAAATGTAGCGGTACTAGAAGTATGCTCCACTATGCACCGAACGTTCACCTACCAATATAAATTTAACTATTAGTGTCAGGTTGTTTTTCATAAACTGGAATATATTGTAAACTGAATAAGGAAGCAAGAAAAATTTTAACAGTTGTCGCTTAGTTTCGAATGTCTTTATCACAGCAGCAGGGTGTAAACACATAAAACGTATTGTTAGTTTAAACTGACAGCGTACTTTGCATGTAGCAGATTATATCATTTTTGAACGATCATTTTACTATTTATTGCGCTAGGGAATATTTCGTAATTAGTTACTTTAGTTCATAAAATGAACCCAAGTTTACAAAGTGTGTATTGAAAACGAATACAATATTTTACTTACAATAAGACGGCATTTTAAATAATAACATTTTTACCGTATTTATAATAACATTTCAAAGTTAGAATTTAAAAAATTCTTAGTTTATAAAACCTGATTGACCTTTAAAATCCCTGAAAATCGTCATGTAACCTTTCTGCTTCTTCTTCGTTTTCTTCCTCGCCTTCATCATCATTTTCAAACATAGGATTGTCTTGAAAGAGTTGACAATAATGTCTTTTTTGACTGTAGACTATGCTTTTTCTATACTCTGACACACTTGTTTGATTGTAGGTTGTTTTAAAGCTTCCTTGGGCGTGAATTCACGTTGGGTTTCATCCGCCATCCATTTGTTCCATTCCTCTCGCATATGCAACTTAAATGGTTTATTTATCGAGGTTGCAATTTTGAAGTAAGTCCTCCCGGAATAACTGCAAGCTGTGTGTTTCCCTCTATCAATCTCTCTTCCACAGAATTTTTCCAATGACTACTAAACTGACCTAGCACAAGAAGAGAACACTTCCTCAATAAAGCACCTTTCCTTCTCTGCCACACTCCATTGAACCATAATTTCATACCAGCCTCGTCCTTCCAACCCTTATCATGTACGGGAACAACAGCACATGGTCGTATTTCACGAGGTTTCGGCATTGTTTTGCGCTAGAAAATGATCATTAGATTACGTTTAGCACTGTCAGTACAACGTGAAACGGTAACAGTGTAGCGAATTTTTTGATATCCACTTGCTTTTACAGTTTTAGTAGCTTTCATGAACACAGTCCTGGCATATCAAATGTCAGGGTAGTTTCGTCCATATTCCTCATTTAGCTGAGTTCCACACTGGCTTTCTTTCGATTTTGGATGATAAAGCAATGGAAAGACAATATTTTCTCTTCATACTCTTCTGGCATTTTCTACGACAAAAAAAAAGGTTCAAATGGCTCTCAGAACTAAGTGACTTAACTTCTGAGGTCATTAGTCCCCTAGAACTTGGAACTAATTAAACCTAACTAACCTAAGGACATCACACACATCCATACCCAAGGCAGGATTCGTACCTGCGACGGTAGCGGTCACTCGGCTCCAGACTGTAGCGCCTAGAACCGCACGGCCACTCCGGCCGGCTTTGTACGACATTTTGGTTTTGGTTCCCATGCTTAATTCATGACGCTTCGTAAACCTCTAGCACCAACAAACTCTACCCTTAAAGTCGCTTGAGTTCCACTTAGAGCTAGCTTCCGAGCGTGTACTTCAATCAATTTAGTATTAATTCCAGTGCCATTTTGACGGTGTCCATGAATCCATTTCAATACGTAATCTTCTAGTTTTGGCCATTTTGCATTCAGTCCTCCATCTGCACATTTCGTATTCCTCATTTTCTTCAGTTCTTCTTTACTTGTACGCCAACTGTGAATGGTTTCGTCTAATGTTCGAGTATCGAAGTACCGCTCAATTACTCTGCTTGCATGTTCTTCTGCATAAGCTATTACTTTCAATTTTAGCTCGCATAATGTGAATACCGTTTGTATTTCTCCACTACGAAACTAGCCCCAAACAAAAATATTATCTTTTATGGATAGCATAACTCACTTTCAATTCAAGTGCTCTGGGTCTGTGATGACGGGGCGGGAGGGAGATAGTGTTAGCAAGCTTTTGGATTCCAGCAACTCATGCTCGTCGCGTCGGTGCGCACCTGCTGCCAGTTGAATCCACTGGTGCCAGATGCAGATAGGTTTCCCGTTTCATCGGATATATGGTATCTGTATAAATCTTGCAGCCAGAATCATTAAGATATCACCTAAGATCTTTACCACATAAAGAAAAGTTGTCAGTCTGCCAGATAAAATTCAGGCCTGAACGGGTTCAGGGGTGGCCTCTTGCCCTTCCTGTCGCCACCAGAAACTGAATATATCTGTGTCTAGTGTTGTTCATGTGAAAGTGAGCAAAAGTTTTCTAAATTTTTGCGAATCGTGTAACTGAGGTAGGGCTACTGTGGCGGTTTTACCACCTTAGATATTACTAAAACTGTACAATCATTCAAATAAGAGAAAAATGTCGGGTGGCTTCTTCAACTGAAAGATGAGAAATAATAGAAACATACGGTCATCGCAGTCTTACTGGAAAAACTATTCTTACTATCACTCTTACATAAAAAACACGTAGCTGGAGTTGAAATAACAGTTCATCTACTGGAGATGTCCTCCGCCTTCCTCATTAGTATAATTCCTCTGATGACTTTTGCTAAAGGTTAAACAACTGTGATATTTTCTTCCGATCACAAGGGGTTGTTAGATTCATGGGTAGCTGATGTCCCTGCAGTTCATTATCGTAATTTCATGCAAACGATGTCCTAAGTACAGTCCGGGTATGAGCCCACCAAGCTTCGCCATTTTTCCGAAGTCAGAATGTCGCTGAGACAACTCATTCTTCCAGTTTCCGCCGCTTTTACTACAACCTTTTTTTTTTTTTAGTTATCGGTCTTCTGACTCGTTCGGTGCGGCCCGTCACGAATTCCTTTCTTGTAACAGCCTCGTATTTTCAAGTAGCACTTGTACCCTACGTCTTCGATTATTTTTTCCAGTCTTGTCTTGTCTTACATTTTGTATCTCTACAGTTGCACTAGTACCGTGGGTGTTATTCCCCCAGATCATAACAAATGTCTTGTCACACTGTCCATTCTTCTTGTCCGTGTTTTTTTCGCAAATTCTGCAGAGAACCTTCTCACTCCTTATTAATTCATCTTCTCCCTCTTTCTGCCGATTTCACCAGAGCCGATATATAAATTAACTTGCATAGTTTCTTGGATGAAACAGGAAAGGATTCAAAACTTTATAGCTTACTCACTGAGAAAATATGAGACTTTACTGAAGAACTATAAAGAGATACTGTAAATTAACTAGCTACATAATTAATTAAACTAGGGTGTAAATTATTAACATAGTGAAGTAATTAAACGGCCGAACATGCATCCCAGCCAGAAACTCAGTACTGTAGGCCATTCCGGAGGGAACCAAACAATTCTTTGTTATTTTTTCATCATTACACGCAATTAGTCGCTGCATAAATTATGGTCGTAAGTTATTTTAGCAAAACAAATATGTAGCGCACAATTATATGCGAGATAAAACCAAAACAAATTAAATGAAACTGTTAAACTCCACTATGCACTATAGAAAGAAAACTGAATCCAGTGTATGTACCATTTATTATTTAGTACACGCGCGAGGTTTTCTAGGTTTCCAGAATAGCTAACAAAACGCCACAGTTAGAATATCTACATTTATTGTAATACCTTGCTGCTACTTTTCGTGGTAAGGACCCTATCTGAAGTGGTCCGTAAGAAATTTCACGTACATAATGCCATACAATTTGTTATGTATTGCTTGATAGAGATATGGTAACCTAATAACTGTTGCTTTTGTAGAGTTAAAGGACACGTTCATTACACAAATTTTTACAGTTCATTGCATCTCCTACAACAGTTTGAAGTTACTTGTGTGCATGACGTGCAAACATAATATTTCAGTAAATGTCAATGCTTTGATATATTCTTACGTGTGTTTTTTAAAACCGGTAGAGTCCAATGATTCGATACCCAGCCGAAGACATAGTCCCAAGTAATTTGCTGGATGTAGATCGAATGCCAGTTGATGTTTCGTCCATAGTCAAAGCTCCACGGCTGCAACTAGTGCCAGGGATGATAATGAAGTTTGAGTAAAACAAAGACTTTTCGGAAGATTAGTTTATTTTCAATTTTCAGCTCTGATAAAAAGGTGTATCACTATCGTTCAGACATAGCAACCATCAGTGTTGCAACTATACCATTACTGAAACAGAAACTACAGTGTCACCTGGACTGACGGTCTTGTTGTCAGGTCAGCGAACACCATCACTGCCCATAATCATACCACCTTAAGGTGAGGCCACCAATTTTTTGACAGTGGCCTGTGATGTCACCGTTAATCCGTCAAGTATGCTGTACGCCATAATTACGAAATACATTAGAAGAATTCACAGCTGCGAATAATGACTACCATCAGCTGTAGAATGTAATGACGACAGTGATACCTTGTGCCGGACTGGGTCTTGAGATCGGATTTCCAGCATATAGAGAGTGGTCGCCTAACCGTTTTCTTCTTTATGAAATAAAATATTTCAGGAAAACGTAAATAAGTGGACTCCTTTTTTTGCATAATGGTGTAACAATAACAAACATTTCCCTCTTCTTGGGCGTGTTTCTCGCTAATCCCCTTGTACCTCGCGCTGGTGCCGTGTACGTCTTCACGTATGGTGGCGGATCCTCTCCAATGTCCTGGTCCTTTCTTACTCTCAATACTTACAGGTAATAAGTACATTCTGCTGTCCGGTACACCACAACTGGATGCGCGACAAGCAAGCCACTCCATAGAAAATTAGCGTAATATATTTATATCACGGATTTCTCATCATCTGTGAGTGATGTTCTTGTTGTAAGGCCCATAACTCGAGTATATTCCTACTGTCCACTCGGAAAAGGTAAAGCACAGTCAGACCCCGAATCCAAGTAATTGCGTTTGCCTTCGTTTGGGGATAATATGTCACATCTGGGAGAAGTAGTATCCGTGGTTCTATGTCTTGTGGCACCACACTATGGAGGAAGGTGATCATTTTATGGACAAAACACCACACGTCCGCCGAAGGCTCGCATATCAGGCGATGTTCTTCTGCGTCTATAACACTGCACTGTGGGCACACTGTGGCCACAGCAGCGCATCCGCCGTATGAATTGTATGCAGCCTGGAACGAGTCATGTATTTTCCTTTTACTACCTGATACCACAGTGCGTGCGTTCCCGTATGTAGGTGTACGTGGTGCACTGTACACCTTCCCCCAGGGTGCTCGACACTCTTCGGAGGGTTCGGGCTTGGCTACCACGGGGCCCCAGCCTTTGCAGCATCTTTTCCCTTCCGTGCTACATGTCTACCCTCTTGCTATTCTTTCTCCCCTCCCTTTGGGAACATGTCTGTGTATTCATTGGGAATGTTCTGCATTCTGTAGCCGACGTACGAATAGTCTCGGCTTTATTTTTGGCTCCATTTTCCTTTCTTTATTTCCCTTCTCCTCTCGTTCCTCCGCTTCGGCGTTAGAGGATCCTCTTTTTTCTTCTCCCCTCTGTGCGCTCCTGAAGGCCAGCCCACGTGACTAGATAACGCGTAATTCCCAGCCCCAGGTCGACAGGTAGGGTTTGCACGTACCCCATGGTACAGGCCAGGCAAAGGGAGGGCTGACTGTATGAGCTGCAGCCTTCCCAAATTGCCGATTGGTACCCGTGTCAGATGTTCGGGACGTGTGACCTAAGGTGTGAACAATCACCTAAGGTGGGTGTGCTCCCTTGTGAAGGATCCCCCAGTTGGAAGGAGTGCGCCATCGGAGACGCTGGCAATCATGGGGGATTTTCTCGCAATGAGTCACCCATCTTCCCAATCCACCTCTACAAAACGTAAACGTAATGAGGCTGTTGATTCGTAGACCCTTCCCGCTGCACCACGGTTCCTTGTGGTCTCACATACTGAAGATGCAGTCCTTCGCCTCGGTCAATTCAGAAAGGTGTTGATGCAATTACTGGCCCTGTGAAATCCTTTTCTCGTTTACTCCTGTGAAGTCTTCCTCTTTCCTCTAACCGGAAAGGTTCGAAAAAGTCCGCTAAAGGTCAACGGTCTTCTCCTTCGCTAACTGGAAGATCCTGTTCGATGGTGTCGCCACATGCTACCTTAGTCCAGCCAGTGCCCACCAGCGACCGCTTTTCAGCGTTGGACTCAACCGACCTACCGCACAAGCAAGCCGATGCTTCGGTGGACCCCACGGAGCAGGATCCTCCTGCTTCTGTGCCGTGTAGTAGCGACTCTACATCGGCTGTCACTCGGTGGCCGCCGAGTTGACACTCCTTCACCTCTTCCTCCTCATGACTGTCCTCCAATGGAACGTTCGCGGCCTTCAGTCCCACAAAGACGATTTACGGCTGCTTTTAGCGTTGTAGCATCCCCTAGTACTCTGCCTTTAGGAAACAAAAGTGCGCCCTCACGACATGTTTGTGCTTTGACATTATTTACCGATTCGTTTTGACCTTCCCCCTGAGGTCGGCATTCCGTCTCACGGGGGCGTCATGCTGCTCATACGGCATGACCTTCATTGTCAACCAATCTCCCTGATTATCCGTCTTCAAGCTGTTGCAGTTCGCGTTTTCCTTCCCCGCCTGATTTTCTTCCCCTGCACCATTTATGTACCTCTGTCCGATATCACCACGGCAGCCTTTCTTCACCCTATTGGGCAGCTGCTTCCCCCGTTCTTAACCAACTCAATCTCTTTTGCCTTAACGCTGGAGCACCTACTTTCTTTTCTGACTCCTCGCACACCTGTTCCTATTTGGACCTATCCTTTTGCACTGCCCAGCTTGCCCATCGTCGTTCTTTCTGACGCCTATTCGAACGACCATTTCCCGTGTGCTCTCCATTTGCTGACTCCTACTCCAGCCGCATGCACGCCCAAATGGCAGTTTACTAAGGCTGACTGGCAGTTTTATTCCTCTCTGGCGATCTTCGATGATCATTATAAACAGATACGTGCAAAGTATCTTCGCGTCCTTCGGGATAGCAAACGAAGTAGCTGGACTTCCTTCACTAGTTCTTTTAAGAGTTCCGCCCCTTCCTCTGTCCTGTGTGCCAACCTCCGATGGCTCTCTGGGATCAAGATCCATTCCCCAATATCCAGCCTGACGGTAGCAGACGACGTTATTTTGAACCCTATTGCTATCTCCAACACCTTTGCGGAAGTTCCGAGCTTTTCGCACTATCACCATGCCTTCCTCCATCGGAAATGAGCGGAGGAGGCTTCGGCGATACCATTCTCTTTTCCGGATCGTGAGTGCTACAATGCCGCCTTCACTATGAGGGAGCTCGATAATGCTCTCAATTCATCCCAATCCTCCGCCCCAGGGCCAGACGCCATCCACATTCAGATGTTGCAGCACCTTCCTCTTGCGGGCAAGCAATTTCTGCTTAACATGGACAACCGCATCTGCGCAGAGGGCACATTTCCCGGACGCTGTCATGAAGCCACCATCGTACCCATACTAAGCCCGGCAAGGACAAAATCCTTCCTTCTAGCTACCACCCGTCTCTCCTAACAGCTGCCTTTTTTCAAGGAGATGGAACATATGATTCATGCTCGGCTGGTGTGGTGGCTCGGGTCTCGACATTTACTAACGAATGCGCAGTGTGGATTTCGAGCACGGCGTTCCACAGTTGACCATCTCGTTACTTTTTCCACCCATGCCACGAATGGTTTTGTGCGGAAATCCCTGACTGCTGCCGTTTTTTTCGATTTGGAGAAGGCCTATGACAACTGCTGGAGAACGTGGGGCTCCCATGGGCGCCTGTACTGTTTTCTTTGGGCATTTTTACAAGACCGAGTTTTCTAGGTGCATGTTAGTTCTGACTAGTCGGACACCTTTATCCAGAAAAATAATGGTGTGCCTCAGGGTACCGTCTGAGCGTCGTTCTCTTTGTTATCGCCATTAACCCCATAATGGCCTGTCTCCCGCCGGACATGTCCGGCTCTCTTTTTGTAGACGATTTTGCCATCTATTGCAGTTTTACACGGATCTGTCTCACTGATCGGCGTCTTCAGCGCTGTCTTGATCGTCTTTACTCCTGGAGCAACGACAATGGCTTTCGCTTTTCCCCTGACAAAACCGTCTACATGAATTTCTGGTGACGCAAATGGTTTCTCCCACCATCTCTACATCTTAGGCCTGTTGCCCTTCCGTTCGTTGAAACTACGAAATTTCTGGGGCTCATGCTCGATAGGAAACTCTTTTAGTCCTCCCATGTGTCTTACCTGGTACCCTACTGTACTCGGTCCCTCAATATCCTACGTGTCATCAATAGTACTTCCTAGGGCGCTGATCGAACCACTCTCCTCCATTTGTACCGGTCCCTTATCCGTTCGGAACTCAACTATGGGTGCGTTGTTTATGCGTCTGCACGGCCATCCCTCTTACACTGTCTCAACACTATCCACCATCATGGCATTTGTTCGGCCATGGGCGCATTTTACACAAGCCCGGTTGAGAATCTGTATGCTAAAGCTGCTGAACTCCCACTGTCCTACCGCCGTGACTTTCTTCTCAGCAGGTGGCCACTCCTCCTATGCCTCCTTCTTTGATGATTCCTTTGATCGTCGGTATGGAGCTCGTCCCTCTTCTCTGTTACTTCCTGGAGTCTGCTTTCGCCACTTGCAACAGCGGCTTAAGTTAACACTACCTGTAACTTATCTGGTGGGAGTGAACCCTTCACCACCTTGGCTTCGTGAAGTGGCCCATGTTAACCTTGGCATTCATTCGCTCCCTAAGGACGCTACTCCATCCTCTGTCTATCGCCTCCAGTTTCAGGACCTTCACATGGAACTTCGCAATGATACCTTTGTCTACACTGATGGCTTTCGGACTGACCATGGGGTCGAGAGTGCCTTCGTCATTGACATCCGTGTCCTTCAATATCGGCTTCCGGCACACTCCTCAGTATTTACAGCCGAGCTCTTCGCTTTGTATCAGGCCACGGAGTACATCCAGCGACACAGGCTTTCCAGTTGTGTCCTCTACTCATATTCACTCAGTGCTCTCCAAAATCTATGTGCGCTGTACAATGCTAATCCCTTACTACAGCAGGCCCAGGAAAACTCTCACTCTTCGTGGAGCCAGTGTGATGTTTCTGTGGGTCCCTGGTCATTCCAGCCTGCCAGGGAACAAGGCTGCTGCCAAGGCTGCAGTCCTCATACCTTAGCCTTCGAGTACCTATGTTCCCTCCGATAATCTCTGGGTTGGCGTTTGCAAGGAGGTGGTGCCCCTTTGACATCGCCAATGGTCCTCCCTTCACGGGAAAAATCTTCGGGTCGTTAAGCCTCTCCCAGCGCCTTGGGCGACCCTCTCGGCTCCCCCGCGGGGAGGAGATTATTTTAACTCGGATACGTATTGAGAACTGCCTTTTTAGCCATTGTCGTTTGCTAAGTGGCACTACGGCACCACTTTGTACACATTGCGCCCAAATTTTAACTGTCCGCCACTCCTTGCTGGAATGCCCTTTTTTAACAATTTACGTTCCAGCTTGGGTTTGCCGTCTGATTTATCAGCCGTTTTAGTGAATGACGCGCGGGCTGTCGACCACGTTGTACTTTTTATCCTCCGAAGCAATATGGTGAAGGCCATTTAATTTTTAGTTTGGACCTCCATTTCTGCGTGGTATTGCTTTCAATTCTTTTTCCCCCTGTCCGTTTTTAGTTATCTCCTATTCTGTCCATTGGGACTGACGTATAGTCGTTTAACTTCTCTCTGTATTCGTGTTCTATAGTTCTGACTTGGGCGCGTATGACCCCAGTTGTTTTTTGCGCCCTAAAGCAAAACAGAACAAACAAAACCTGTACGCCTTACCACTGACCATGTCACTGCTGGTTGTCGGCGCTCTACGGCATTATTCGGCCGCCGTCGATTAAAGATGCGATTATATCACGTTCCTTTGCTGTCCTTGTAGTCGGTTGGTCCATATGGACGTAACTGTGTTCCACAAAAAAGGTTCTATGTGGACAAGTGAGCCACCGCTACTGGTAGCAAACGAGAAGATGGAGCTAGTTCGTCTATCGAGGTGTCAGTCAGACTTGTCTGTTGTCGTGTCCACATCTTTATCGTCGTGCTTACGGAAGTAGCCACTGTTTGGTGGCGGACGTGGACTAGTCCAAGACCTCCACGACTATTAGGAAGGGTGAGGGTTTCGTATCCGACCTTAAAAAGCAGACCTATGCTCAAAAAATATCCTTATGCCGCCAGGATTCACCGCGCCAAAACCCCCGGCATAGAAAGATCTTGGGCCAGGTGGGGTATGCGAGAACCTAGGAGAGTTTTGGCAAAGGTGACCCATTGTATCCTGTCCTGGACTTCGGACGCTCGCTTGAATTGTTTGCAGAAGATGTCTGTAACTCAATGCTGCCGTGCGTCGAACGTCTAAATTGAAGATAATTCACAGACATTTCATCTTCTTTATCGGTTGTAATGGTGCTACGCTTCCCGTCGGGAGTCCTCTCCCGATGCTCATCGCTCCCGACTTCGACATGTTCATACGACTTCCCGTTGCCATACCATAAAAAGTAATGCAATGGAAGGCTGCTTTTGCCTCGTGGCTCGACCGTGCTAAAAACACTAGGCCATCCGCGTATGTTCTGCATATAAACTTGGTGTGTCTTACCGTCATGCCTTGGAATCGATTTCGGAGCCCACAGAGCAGCGGCTCGACAACGATGGCATACAGCATCGTCGACACCGGGCACCCTTGTCTGACCAACCGTAAGACGATGATGGGCTCCATCATGCGTCCATTGATGAGCAGCCGGCCGGGGTGGCCGAGTGGTTCTAGGCGCTACAGTCTGGAACCGCGCGACCGCTACGGTCGCAAGTTCGAATCCTGCCTTCGGCATGGGTGTGCATGATGTCTTTAGGTTAGTTAGGTTTAAGTAGTTCTAAGTTCTAGGGGACTGATGACCTCAGAAGTTAAGTCCCATAATGCTCAGAGCCATTTTGATGAGCACTCTGGATGAGGCGCCGTGGAGAAGTCGCATAACGACGGTGACAAAACTCTCTGGAAACCTCATTTGCGTCATCACTTCCACGAGGTAGGCGTGGCTCACCCTGTCAAAGGCGCGATCGAAGCCTGTCGATACCAGTGCACCCCGGAGACGACATGTTTTTGCCAGTGCCATAACAACGCGGTAATCGCTGAGTGCCGTTTGTGTATTACTATCCCCTCCTAGCTGGGTTTGGTCGAGTAATATCACTATGCGTAGTACGCGTTTAAAGCATGCTGCAGGTATCCTGTAGTCGCAATTAAGAATGGTTAGTGGCCGGTAGGCCTGTATCACTGTGCCGCCGGATGGTTTTTGGATAAGGATGATCATTCCATCCACGAAGAAGGGTGGGAGAGGCACATTGGGAGCCATCAATTCGCGGTACATGGGTCCTACGCGGGGTCATGAGATCTTTAAGTGTGCTATAAAACTTTAACCGAAATCCGTCGGGCCCCGGGGTCTTGTCCGACACTCCCTTATCGAGCGCTTCTATTCCGTCGCCACCTGTGATCTCGCCCCTTAACTCTCGATCGGCTGTCGTGCCGAAGCATGCGGACAGCGTTCGTTGGGACCTCATGAAAGGCTGCCTGATCGTGTTCCGCTTCTTCATGGAGATGACCGTATTGTTCGACAAAGGTGTTGGCGATGTCTTTTTGCGTTGACATGGCGACCGTCTGGCAGTACGACCGCCTGTATTAAGATTCTGCGACTACGTTGTTTTTCTCTGATAACGTGGTACATTTATGATGATGGTGATCGGAAAAGGCGACGGCTCACAATTCTGCATCGAGGATCGCAGACTCGAGACGACGTGTTACGTAAATTCGATCGAGGTGACTTGCAGAGTGACTTGTGACATAGGTATCCGCGTCTGTCACCATATATTGTATCCCATGTATCGATTACATTCAATTACTGTATCATTTGCCGCAGCACCTGGCATGAAATATCGCGTGGCTGCTGATCCTTTAGTGCGAACACGCAGTTGAAGTCGCCTCCAAATAAAACATGTTCATACTGGCCTAAGAAAAGTGGTGCAATCTCCGCTGCGTAAAATCTGGATCGATCGCGCCGTCTGTCGGACCCCAACGGTGCGTAGATGTTAACGACCCCTACTCCGAGCACAGTGAGCGCCGGTCCTCGCGCTGACGGCAGGTACACCACGTCCTCGGCCACTGTGCCGCCACGTAGAAGTTTCGGTGTTCCACTAGCGCCGTCTGTTGTGGGTGTAATGTATGTATCGTACTCATAGAGGTCGGGGAAGCTCTCGACACATACTTCCTGCAGAAGGACAATGTCGACGTCTGGTGCATGCAGCATGTCTCGTAAAAATTGTAATTTGACCGGCGTTCTAATTGTGTTAATATTAATAGCGGCTGTTCAGTACACCCGCCGCTGTTCGTCAGTGCGTAAAGCGCACTTGGCGCGTATGTTAACTTGTGTGCTGTTGCTCGGTGAAATGCATTCTGCGTGACAGTCTGCGTCTTGTGCTTGGTTAACATCCGGTGGACGCCGCACTCGCCATCGCGGCTGCGTCGTCGATCTGTGGATCAGTGTCGGATTCATCGACCCACTTCCTGTGCTGGAGCTCCATCTCTCTTTGTGTTTCTCCGGGCGGGCTGACCGAAGGCGGAGGTGTTGCTACGGTGGGTGGAGGGACTCCTACCGATGGCTCTCCATCCGGTGGGTCTGTATTCAGCCCCTGTCTCGCGTGATTCGCGTCGTACTGCTGTGTGGGAGGTTGAACCTCACGTTGCGCATCCAGATTCTCTGTATGGTCGTTACACGCAGTTCCGTCTCACGTGAAATGCATTAAGCAGGTGTCTTGTGGCGCTTCGGTGATCGTTGTTTGCGCCTGTGCGTCTCCGTGTTAGAGAACAGAAGTGACTCATGGTGCTCAGGGACCAATGCAGCTGTCACCACAACCGTAGAATCAATTTCCATACCTCCTACCGAACCTTTCCGGTAGGTTAACGGCGTCGTTGGCGCCGGAGTGGCAGAAATGTGCGTCGTTTCGTCACAGGTGGCGGTCTCTGCTGCAGTCGGTTGCCGTAAACTGTCAGGATGCTGGAGCTGGTCATTCTTCGAGATGGGATATGTTCGAAACGCGTTCACATACTTTAGTGCCAGCGACGTCAGCGTGGACGTAGGCACGGGTTCGCCAATTGAAAAATTGCACAATCCTCCGCTGCGTACATTCTGAACGGACGTGCCCCTCTTTCCCGCATCCAGAGCGTGTTTTGGGTTCAAATGGTTCAAATGCCTCTGATCACTATGGGACTTAACATTTGTGGTCATCAGTCCCCTAGAACTTAGACGTACTTAAACCTAACTAACCTAAGGACATCACACACATCCATGCCCGAGGCAGGATTCGAACCTGCGACAGTAGCGGTCACGCAGTTCCAGACTGAAGCGCCCAGAACTGCACGGCCACACCGACCGGCCGTGTTTTGGGTTGTCCATCGTAGATGACTATTGCTCTGCATACGCCGATGAACATATATGACGGTACATGTTATGTCCGTTCTATTCTGATTTGTCGCGTCATATAGAGAACGGAGTAGTTCGTGAAGCTGGTACATTTTTCCTCGACGTGTCTAAGCACTCTTCCATATGGGAGTAAGGCGTCAATCAACAAGTCAGTCGGAACCTCGAAAGGAAGTTCGAAAATAAGTATGCTTCGTAATCGCAGTCCTGCATGATTAATAGTTACTTCTCCAACATGTCCATCAGAGTGACGAAATTTGAGTCCATGTTATCTCGAATCATTCTGCCACACACTGGATCGTTAATCAGTTTGACGCAGACGACGCTGCTCACTGTGGAGAGGTGTATTCCAATAAGTTCGGTGTAGTCAAGTTTAACTTCGTCTCGGAGAAACCTTTCAATTTTATAGGCTTTCGGCCTCGGATATTCATTCGAAAAACTAATCTTGAGAGTCGACTTTCGGTATGCATGTACCATTCTATATCGAGTCTTCGAAACGTGCCAGTACGCCGAATAGGTAAACAACCACTTGCGCCCGAACTTCCACGGCAGGGACGTAAACAGACGTCCGTGCCGCAGAACCGCCGAAGGCAGACTGCCATTTGGCCATCAATGAACGACTCACGGCCAGACCCAAACTTCCTTATGTCTTCAACCACACGTCTACTCTCTGTGCTCTCACATCCATTATGTGTATTCCCGTACAGATCAGAAACTGTGCTTGTAAGTCTCACGCCCGGTATCGACAAATAAATACGACATTGCTGTGACTGTGTTACTCAGATAGTCACACTGCGGTGACCACAGCCGTTACGAAACATGTTAGATGATTTCGCAATTACGAATAATGACTACCATCAGCGGTAGAATGGAATGACGACAATGAAAATTTGGGCCGGACCGGGACTCGAACCCGGATTTCCTGCTTATCGCGAGCGGTCACGTTAACTTTTTTTTTTTTACCTTTGCTTGCACGGGCAGGTACTCTACTAACACTTTTGTTTGCTTCTTGACGAAAATGATTATTGCATTTCTTCTACGTCTTACATATGGAACAGGAACAATAAAAAAAAAACATTCGACACGCAAGTCCCCGAAGTGGGGTCAACTCAAAAGACTTACACCAGGCGACAGGTATACCCAACTGGAGAATTTAGATACACGATATTTCATTTAATTTCTTTTTTTAATAAATGCATCGCCCGAAAATCGCGAATTACGAGGCCTGGCCACGATGTCCCTCTCCTCCCACCACCGAAGCGCATCATCACATTTTTCTGGTTCTCATTTTACTTTTTTTATATAGTAAGTAACAAAAACAAGGGAGAAATACACCAAAATTTATGCCGATAATGTGAACTACAAAGGGGCAAGTTTACCCGCTAGGGTCGCGTTATCGAAGCAGGCGGCCTGTAAGAGGCGGTCGTCATTGCAATGGACTTCACCAGTCATCAACCGTCGGAGCGTCCGGGGCCGCTGCACACAGTGGAAACATGTCTGCAAGTCAATTTCTTCTCACACGCGGCACACCCCAGCTTGGCGGAGGGTCCATGAATTACGATCCCAAATAGTTAGCAAAAAGGATCCGGTATTTTGTTCTGTTCGTTAAGACCAGGAACTCGTCGATCATGTATTGCTACAAATCGAGGACTTCCTTTTCGCCGTCGCAGTACATGTAGCGTATCGCTATTCCTTGTACCCAAATGATCGCATTAGTCCGGGTCATCGGGAAATAGACGGCGTTGGTATGAACATGGGGTTGGCTAAAAATGGAAGGCAGTATTTGGCGGATCAGTTTCCAGCACTCCCGTGCGTGGCCACAGTTCGGTCTGTGTTCGTTAGTGTATACCGTCGCGCAACGGGGGCACATAGGGTCGTCAGTTAGGTGAATGGCACGTAGACTTCCTCGGGTCGGAAACTTCTCGTTAGTGACCACATACCACGTCGTCTGCGCCAAAGTCGCATGGCTCGCCAAACCCGCATCCAGTCGACGGTGGGGTGGCGTCGTACAATGTCGTTAGCAGGATTCTAGCGTTGGAGAACACTCGACGAGAGGGCAACAGAGGCATCGGCGCTGTAAGACGCCGGAGGCTCCTCAGGAACGATTGCAGCCGCCTCCAATACAGAAGGGTCGTCATAGACAGCTGGCGTTTGGCGTCTCGCCGCCGCAACCTTCGTAATCGGCATAGAGGTCGCTATTTGACGCTCGAATCAGATTTTCGCATCCCGTTAAGCGCAGGGTAAGTTTGGAAGGTCTTCCATTTTTCGGCCGTATGGCCGAAGACTGTGCCACAGGGTCGAAGAGCAAGGGTGACCAAATCCTGTTGAACTTCGAATGGTAGCTCAAACAAGCGCCCATTTTGTATTCTCAGTCCAGCACGTTAAGTTTTACCACACCCATGTTTCCGTCAGAGATGCAGAACTTATAAACTTCCGTTGAGCGTCTGAGAAGTTTGTCACAGACCTACTCATCAAACAACTGAAGATATACAATGCTGGAGACGATAGATAAGCGGATACCTAGCAGCTGTTTCTGGTCAACGTGAATCACATCGCGTAAAAATCTCTCTAGTTCTTATGCCTTGGGTCTAGAGTACGTAGCGTCGAACTGCAGCTTGATCGTGGCTTTCCGATACGAAAGAGCTATCGGATGTCAGGAACGCAACTGTAACACTCAACGCTAACGCAGTGGCTCGGTAAAAAACAACGCAAGGACACGGAGCGGCTGGGACGTATCGCGCCGCTCCAAGGCCAAACGCCGATTGATGTCTAAGCTCGTACAGATCAGACTCTGTGCATCAAAGTCGCACGCACTGTATCGGCAGATAAATACGATATTACAGTTACTGTGCTGTTCTGATGACGATGCACTGCGGCGACCACAGCCGTTACGAAACACATTATATGAATTCGCAGTTGCGAATAATGACTACCATCAGCGGTAAAATGGAATGCGACAATGAAAATTTGTTCTGGACCAGAACTCGAACTCACATTTCCCGCTTATCGCGAGCGGTCGCCTTACAGTTTGGCTATCCGTGGACGACTCACGGCCAGGCCCAAACTTCCGTATGTCGTCAACCACACGCCTACTATCTGTACTCGCACATCCATTATGTGTATTCCAGTACACATAAGATGCTGTGCTTGAAAGTATCTTCCGATACCGGCGTGCGACTTTCAAGCACAGCGTCTGATCTGTACTGGAATACACATAATGGATGTGCGAGTACAGATAGTAGGCGTGTGGTTGACGACATACGGAAGTTTGTGTTTGGCCGTGAGTCGAGCATGTATAGCCAATTCTTAGCAGGCACGGTAGCTCAGCGTGTTCGATCAGAGGGTTAGCTAACCTCTGTAACAAAAAACTGAGTGAATGGATCAACGAAGTACCTAAACGAATGTCACCGGACGTCCACCCCGAACCAATTCAACAAACAATATAGAACAAAAATAAGATCAGCAGCAAAAAATAAAGAAAAAAATGATAAGGCGACCTCTCGCGATAAGCCGGAAATCCAGGTTCGAGTCCCGGTCCGGCACAAAATTTCATTGTCGTCATTCCATTCTACAGCTGATGGTAGTCCTTACTCGCAACTGCGTATTCATCTAATGCCTTTCGTAACGGCTGTGGTCGCCGCAGTGCATCCTCATCAGAATAATGGTCACTGCAATATCATAATTACGAAATGTCTCTTGTAATAGGTCACCTTTTCTTTCAAATGACGCTGGAAGGCAATTCCATGCCATATTCAGCACATCGTAATAAAAAGTCTCAGTATCTCACAGAATGCTGATGCTGTTCACACGCAAATCAAGATTATGATATCATGATTGAACCGGAATGACGTCAGGATACAATGGCTGAAAACATACGATAATAAACATTACTACAAAGATACAAATTAAAAATTAAACTGAATGTTGTAATGAATATAAAATTATTGTATTTAATTAGGAGAGAACTAATTTGGGATCCAATTTAACTACGAAAGAATCCTTCGAAAGTTATCGATACATTTTATCCTTGTTTTTATTGTATTTTAGTACTAATTACATCTTCTTTTTGGTGAAACTAGTTAAGTGAATCGAGCAGTTTTGACTTCGTTGTTTGAATGAGTTACCTCAAGCTTCAAAATGCTCTTTTCAAAAGTTGTCAATACTAAACTGAGAAATGGTGTCATATGATTACTTTATGAAGGCTGTACCTTACAAAATCTATTATCTCACTGATAAGACATTGGTCTGACTTCCAATAAACGATGGGAACCTTAGCCATAATTACTACGACAGAAACCATCAGTACATACTTAAGGCAGATTATGAGTGCGGACTCTATTTAAATTTGAATGACTGGTATCAAATGAGACATATAATTTCATATAATTTTATGTTGCTGCTGAGTATGTGTCTGTTTTTCTATATCAGAAACAAATTATGTAACGTGGAAATTAAGGTTATGATAAACAAAAGGCTTCCATATGAAGTAATCAGTTGTATGTAGATCGGATCTCAGCGAACATTTGTAGACAGATAAAGAACGAATAATTTTATGGAATTATATTACAGTATGAAACACGGTTTTGGATAAGTATTTCACATCTGCATCTACACTTTGCAATGCCCGCTATGGTGTGAGCTGAGCAGTGTAATTATGTTTGTTCTGGCCATGCTACACTTAAAACACCTAGTACCTTTGATGTCACAAATCAGACATAACGGATGGCGGAACGTTAGAAAACGGAAGATGGCGCTTGTGGGAAATTGGAAAAGGCAAGATGGCAGGAAATTAAAGAAAATCATAAATTTTGAAAAATTACAAAATTTCTTAAAATTCAAGAGTGAAACTATTCCAGTTGTGGTTACCAGACACTACTCTTTGACCTCCCTCCTCTCCCTCCTGCTCCCTCTCCGCTCCTCCAATCACATCCCAGCATTTCACAGTCCATTAAAACTAAACAGCACATTATAGTATAGCCTATAGTATAAATGATCAATAGCTGAACTTTCACAATGTATAGTATTTCCTCTTACATAGAAATAAGTGTATTTTTTGAAACTCATCCTAAATTAAACCATACAAAACAGATTGGTTTTGAACCGCAATTTTACATTCCATAAAGTTTTAATGAGTCTAATTAACATTTTTAAGCAGATGTGTACTGAGTATGTGTTCAAACAAGAATCTAGCGTAATACAAAATTTTAATTAATTATGTACTCTTAGAAACTTTCATTATTTCTCATACAGTGGATTTCTATCGAATTTTATTTCCATTTGAAGTCATGGATATCGAAAGTGTTAGCTATAAACTTATAAGAAAAATAACTTCAAAGAAAGTTTGATAAGTAACCCATTTGTCATGAAAATAGTTTCTTTGATACATGTAGAATTTCCGCCATATTTGAATATTCAAATAACAAACTACTCCAGCACACGTATTTTAAACTAAAACATGATTATTCTTACACAAACACACAACACACACACACACACACACACACACACACACACACACACACACACACACACACACACATATATATATATATAACTAGTTGTTCAGCAAACTAGGAAATCGTAATACCACTCATATGGAAGCAAATATCTTAGATTTCTTACGTAAGTTAGTTTTGGGTAGCAGAATGAGAGGTTTGAGGTCTTTTAGTAGCTATCTTGTGATCAAAAGTATACGAATTTTGTTAAAGATACATGTAGCATTTCCACATCCGAAACAAAAACACACACACACTCACACACACACACACACACAAAATGTACACATACAAATGATTATACCATTAATGTAAATGTTAAGCATCACTAGTGAATGTGTAAATTTCAGTTTCTATACAGTATATAGTAGAGGGCAAAATGAAGGTGTAAATTCATTATTTTGTACATCTAAATTGTTCTAGGTGTTTTCGAAATGTCACGATCTTCCTTTCCATGTTTAAAATATCTCTAAAAATATGTCTCCAGTATAAAGTATGCATATTCATGTCAGACATCACAATGTTATTTACCACATAAACAACATATCTGCTCAATATCTTGCATGTTTTGCGAAATGGTAAATTTAAATTTGGTGCTACATTTGGATTTCTATTTGTGATCAGCAATTTCTAAACGTACTTTCATACTAAGTTAAGCAATCACCATGTGTTTCGTACTTGAAATCGTTACTTATTATGATAAATAATTATATATCAGTAGAAAATATTTTATTTTCAATGCCTTATTGCACAATCCTCTTTGGCTAAGTAATATCTCTATACTGTTCAACTACCATCTTTGGTTTTGTTGTGAGATACGTAAAAATCGCAAAAGTTATCGTTGTTAACTACGAAAATAAGCAATTTAAGTGCTCCAACACAATAAAAATAACATCAGGACACTTTCTTAGCTCATTTCTTTCTAAAAACATGTTTAGCAAGTACATTTGTCTTTTGTCTGTGTTTTGTTTACATTTGTGTTTACATCACATATTCTGATTATATTTTGCTGTTATTTAGTATCTGATTGTAGGAAATAAAGTCTATGGAGGTTTTAGAGAATCTTGGGAGCGTAATTCCGATTGGTAATTATTACAGCATTCCTCAAAATCTCTAGTATGACTATGTCAAACTCGAGGAGGAAGCAACGTTAGGCTTTTGTTAACATCAGTAACATGTTTGCCCCCTTTAAATAGGTGCTTGCTAAGGAGGAGAATTACTGAAAACTTGCAAAATCGCTATGTGATAAGAGTTCGTTCAACAAGCCTAAAAAGTGTTTTCTCAGATTGAAATAATAACAACCTTGATATATTTAAGATGTGGAGATGCCACTGTAGATCTTAATAAGCATCACGCAACTGTTATTTAGATGTGGACTTGTCTAATTTGAAGATGTGTCATGTCTGAAGCCATGCATAGCCTTAAATAATGGAATAAAGTATATCCTTCCAGTGGGTAACAGTAATTCAGACAGCCTATCTTTCATGTGCTGCCGCTTTAATTTAGTATTTCGTGAACAAGTGTTGCCTGCAGTTGTAAGCTTGGTAAGGTTAGTTTTGCTTCATCGAGTAAATTAAGCCTAAACATGAAGATAATTTGCCAGATTGGTATGTAATTTTTAGCCACACATGTTATGCATCAATACTGCATTGGACGCTTAATTTGAGGATTCAAAACCAAGTTTTGGGCACAAATTTTGACAGTTGACAGATCTGTGCATATATATATATATATATATATATATATATATATATATATATATATATATATATATACTCCTGGAAATGGAAAAAAGAACACATTGACACCGGTGTGTCAGACCCACCATACTTGCTCCGGACACTGCGAGAGGGCTGTACAAGCAATGATCACACGCACGGCACAGCGGACACACCAGGAACCGCGGTGTTGGCCGTCGAATGGCGCTAGCTGCGCAGCATTTGTGCACCGCCGCCGTCAGTGTCAGCCAGTTTGCCGTGGCATACGGAGCTCCATCGCAGTCTTTAACACTGGTAGCATGCCGCGACAACGTGGACGTGAACCATATGTGCAGTTGATGGACTTTGAGCGAGGGCGTATAGTGGGCATGCGGGAGGCCGGGTGGACGTACCGCCGAATTGCTCAACACGTGGGGCGTGAGGTCTCCACAGTACATCGATGTTGTCGCCAGTGGTCGGCGGAAGGTGCACG
Organism: Schistocerca piceifrons; assembly: GCF_021461385.2. NCBI lineage: Eukaryota > Metazoa > Arthropoda > Insecta > Orthoptera > Acrididae > Schistocerca > Schistocerca piceifrons. The sequence continues at coordinate 502,719,504 of NC_060138.1, read as the reverse complement.
TGCCCGTCGACCTGGGACCGGACCGCAGCGACGCACGGATGCACGCCAAGACCGTAGGATCCTACGCAGTGCCGTAGGGGACCGCACCGCCACTTCCCAGCAAATTAGGGACACTGTTGCTCCTGGGGTATCGGCGAGGACCATTCGCAACCGTCTCCATGAAGCTGGGCTACGGTCCCGCACACCGTTAGGCCGTCTTCCGCTCACGCCCCAACATCGTGCAGCCCGCCTCCAGTGGTGTCGCGACAGGCGTGAATGGAGGGACGAATGGAGACGTGTCGTCTTCAGCGATGAGAGTCGCTTCTGCCTTGGTGCCAATGATGGTCGTATGCGTGTTTGGCGCCGTGCAGGTGAGCGCCACAATCAGGACTGCATACGACCGAGGCACACAGGGCCAACACCCGGCATCATGGTGTGGGGAGCGATCTCCTACACTGGCCGTACACCACTGGTGATCGTCGAGGGGACACTGAATAGTGCACGGTACATCCAAACCGTCATCGAACCCATCGTTCTACCATTCCTAGACCGACAAGGGAACTTGCTGTTCCAACAGGACAATGCACGTCCACATGTATCCCGTGCCACCCAATGCGTTCTAGAAGGTGTAAGTCAACTACCCTGGCCAGCAAGATCTCCGGATCTGTCCCCCATTGAGCATGTTTGGGACTGGATGAAGCGTCGTCTCACGTGGTCTGCACGTCCAGCACGAACGCTGGTCCAACTGAGGCGCCAGGTGGAAATGGCATGGCAAGCCGTTCCACAGGACTACATCCAGCATCTCTACGATCGTCTCCATGGGAGAATAGCAGCCTGTATTGCTGCGAAAGGTGGATATACACTGTACTAGTGCCGACATTGTGCATGCTCTGTTGCCTGTGTCTATGTGCCTGTGGTTCTGTCAGTGTGATCATGTGATGTATCTGACCCCAGGAATGTGTCAATAAAGTTTCCCCTTCCTGGGACAATGAATTCACGGTGTTCTTATTTCAATTTCCAGGAGTATATATATATATATATATATATATATATATATATATATATGTGTGTGTGTGTGTGTGTGTGTGTGTATATGTACTGTAGTTTAAATGTGCAGATACTACAAGATACGCACATTACATTTCGTTTTTTTAAATTTTTTTTGTCATCAGGCTTCTGACGCCCTTAGTGTAGCCCATTTCGGATTCTTCTCCTGTGACAACCTTTTTAGCTCAGAATTGCAGTTACAAGCTATGTCACCAGTTATTGACGGGATGTATTCCAATCTCTGTCTTCCTCTACAGTACGAAAGAAGACATTGGTAGGGTGGAAAACAGTATGAAAGAAGAGATCAGTAATATGAAAGTAGACGTTAGTAGTATTAAAACTGACATGACTAGCCTAAAAGATAAACTGAAGAAAGAAATTAAAAAGGAAATTATGGTAGTTAGCTCTAGCCTTTAAGCATTAAATAAGAAGGTTGAGGTAGTAGGGAGTGATTGTGATGAAAAGATAAAGAAAGTAGAGCACAGTACTAAAGATAAATTAATGTTAATGAGTAGTAAATATGTAGCAGAGAGAAAAAAGCTATGTAATGACTATAGTAGGAAGGTGGAGGCTTCTGAAAAACAGTGTAAAGATGAAGTACAAGCTGCCAAAAAAATTTTGTGCTCAAAACAGTGTTAAACTTGGGAACTAAACCGATAAAATTAAAAATGATTTAGAAACAGAGGCAGAAACCAAGTGTGGAGTAGTGGCAAAGGAAAAACTAATAAAAGTAAATTAAAATAGATTCAAAATTGGCTGAAATGGAGATAAACGTGGAAGAGGTACCAGATATAACGTATAGAGAAAGTGAAAGTGGGTGTAATTCAGACAGCAGTTGTAATGATGATAGCAATGACAAATCCCGTAGTGATGGGGATGGGGTATTTGAATTTACCATCGATTATGATGGCAATGTGGTAAGTAAAAAGCAGGTGTGGCACCCTGTAATAACAGCTAGCGTACGAGATGTTAAGTGTCTACTGGGCAGTGGTAGTGGTTTTAATGGCATTTCACAGGCATTTTTTGAATCTATTAAGAACACAGAGGGTATTGTAGTCAAGTATGTTTCTGGAATAAAGATTATTGGTGCTACTGGTAAGCTATCAAAGAGTGTGAAACAAGAGGTACTACTAACTGTGGAGTTGACAGGACAGTTGTTGGACTGCAATTTGTTGGTGACACAAAATCTCACCACTGATGTAATGTTTGGGACTAATTCCTTGTGCAATTAGCAAGTAGGGGATTCAGCATTCTATATTGGATTCATTATGTAGCTATAATGCTTACCCTAGCTGTCTGTCTCAATTTTCGTTATTCCTGAGGCAGTCAAAATCTTCTCCTATCCTATCTGTAGATTATAAGTGAACCAGAAACATTCATGTGATTTTGTACAGCAGGATGCTTAAGTATAGAAATATTTTAGAAAAGTTCTATCCAGTGTTATCTATGTATATATTAAGTTGTGTTAGTTCTAAGTAAGGCAATCATAAGAGGATGGATGAAAGTAAATTGGTACCAAGGTTAAAGAATTTCTGTCAAGAAGATAAGGTAAACTGAAAATGAAAGGTGTCCACATATGTTGTGCATAATTAGCATCTGAAGTAATCAGCTAATGAGTGCAGCAGCAGACGTAATAGGCAGTAAAACCATCTTAAATAGGAGATCTTAATATTAATTGTGATATTATAGAAGTGTTTGTGTTCAGTGCAATCAGTATACAGAGATAACTATCTGTGTCATGGTACAGCCTTTTCTAACATTAACGAATTCCAATTTTAGACAGAGTTGCTTGAGTAATGTGTGGAAAGAATAAGCAAGAGTAGTATGTATATCGCCCTTCAGGCTAGACTGGCAAGAAAATGTAGTGTTAGCAGTTAGCCAACACTACGAACACTACCTGAGTGAGGAAGCCGATATGCACGCGTTAACCCACGCAGGCTAGAGATAGGTCTGTAACAGGATACGTAATGAATGCTATAAAGAAAAGTACGTAGCTGCTGGAATACTTAACTTTAATCCATCATTATTGTACATCGCTCTTGACGATAAAAGTGAGACTCTGTAGATACATGCAATGTTACTAATGGCGCCTTGCTAGGTCGTAGCCATTGGCTTAGCTGAAGGCTATTCTAACTATCTGCTCTGCAAATGAGTGAGGCTTCGTCTGTGTGCATCGCTAGCGAAGTCGTCCGTACAACTGGGGCGAGTGCTAGTACGTCTCTCTAGACCTGCCGTGTGGTGGCGCTTGGTCTGCGATCACTGACAGTGGCGACACGCGGGTCCGACATGTACTAATGGACCGCGGCCGTTTTAAAGCTACCACCTAGCAAGTGTGGTGTCTTGCGGTGACACCACAAAAATGATAATTTTTCTAAGTGATAATTTTGCCTGATCGGTAATGAGAGTTAAGTTTGCCTTTGCATAAGGATCTGTTACTGGAGAGTTTTTCTGTAGAATGGAATTTGCATTGGATAAACAAAGCAGGTTTCATTTATTAGATAGTGAAACAATGAGGAATAATATAATAATGAATAATGTTAGAGTCTTAATGGTTATGGATCCTGTCTCTATAGTAGGGATATTTTTTGGGAATGCACTCCACAGGCTAGCAAGCTAAAATGTGAGTGAAATAATAGTGTTGACAGAAATGTGAGTGAAATAATAGTGTTGACAGAAATGATTAACAACAGAAAGAACAATATTTTAGTGAGGTACAAGTCATGTAACTCGGCATTATCAGATCTATAGGTTATCTGAAACCTCTGTTCTCTGAGGAATTATGAGCTTAAAGTGGTAATACTGGAATGAGGAACAATAAGTTTGCTGATTAAGTGATAACTGTGGTACTAAACTGTTGTGAGTAATTCTGACAGGTCAACTATTTGGTAACATTTAGTGATTTTGTGACGATTTAATTTTCTGGTTGAATGAGAGTAGTGTTCAGAGTAGAGCAGAGAAGTAGGGCATTGATTTGCTACGATTTCCATCCCCTTAACCCTAATTAAGTTATGTAATGGTAACTCTATTCTTTTCTCATACAGTAAATATTAGTAAATCTGTGCTACTGCACATCCTGATTTTTTGCTTCTTTTGCAGATGGGAAAGAGAAACAAAATTCTTTCAAGTTTAACCCATTTTAGACAATTATGAGTTAATGTTTTGTAGTGTAAAATGTACTTGATTTTGAATTTTTTCTAGTCCATACCTTTTGTACTGTAGGCAATTTTAGTGCAGATTATTGTAATACTTGACAACTGTGTAATTTATTTATTTAGGAAGTAATGACCAATATTTGCCATTAGTGTTAAACATTTTTTCATATTCTTAAATTAGAAGTAAAAGTAAGGGTACTAAAGTAGGGTATTTTGTCTCATTTTTTTCATGTATTGTGGCAGAGTAGAGCCACCTCCAAGGGAACTGATAGCAGTGCATTTCCTTACTAACTGCTACTTGGACCTGTTGAAGGCATGGACAACTTGGTGGAAAAGTGTGTAAAAGCTCATTAAAAGTGTGAAAGTACTGTTGAAAATTTCTAAATATTGAGTAAATGAAATTTTCTATCTAAAAAAAAGTGAACTGCAATGCGCAGTGTAATTTAACTTATTGCAACCCATGATGATTTATTATTTGAAGCGAGACAGCACTGTATCAAGTGATACGTATCTTAGAATGTAATATTGTCTATCCTAAAATGAAATCACTTATGATGAAGACGCGTGACTTTTATTAAAATTATAACTTGTTGATATTTGGCGTAAACGCACAATACATTGTATGTAAGTATTTTGTATGGGGATTTTCATATGGCCACTTCATAAAGGTATAAATTTGGAAAAACATATATAGTGTAGTTTTGATAAGAACTAAAGGTGAATGGAAAAAGACCTAAAGGGCGCCCAAGAACATGGTGGAAAACGGGAGTGAGAATATCTGTGGAAAGGAGAGGCATGACCTGGCAGCAAGTGGAGGAAGAAAAGTGGTGGAAGGACCGAGCCAAAAGGAAAGGACTCGTCAGCACCCAGACCTGGCAATAGCTGGAGCGGGATCCGGATATAGATAGGTGACTTGCACAGTTAACTTACATTGAAATAATGACAGTAATCATGACACAACTTAAATGTGGGAAATTAGATTTAACTGGGAAATGCCCAATAGATGTATCTGAATATTCGTCCAAATGGGAAATACGTTTTACAAAAATCTAGCATTAATAGTAACAGGCAGATTGAGGCTGGTGGAGACAAAGTGGGCAGGATAGAATCCCGAGGCATTGCCAGAATGCCTCCCACTCCCCTGTCACTGAGATGTCCTCTCACATAGTTTCATATCTTTCTCTTTCTTTTTTTTTGGTTTGGTTTTGTTTAAGTTACCAAATATAATACCAATAGCGAGAAAGGAAGAAAGACAGAGGAGAAACAGAGACAAGTAAACAAAAGCACAATGAGCACTGCAGCTGATGCTGCTAGAACTGTCCGATGCTCTGTCTTTGAAAGGTAAGATTCAGCATTTTGGCAAAGAGTTCTCGAAGTCGGAGCAGTTGCAAACACGACCAATAAGCTGTAGACGTAAACTGGTGGAATGCGAAATCGTCATCACCTCCTTCACCAGCAACGACAAAACAAACAAAATGACCTAGCAGCAAACTGCTGATTTAGTCTTTGTCCTCAGAAAAATGGATAAAGGAAAAATTAGCCGGCCACAAAATGGTATCAGTGGAGTATGCAGCTTCATCATACGGAGTGAGGAAAGCCAATTAGTTCCTGAGCCCAGACCAGTTGGCTAGGTCACCATGCCAGTCAACCCAAAGCTGGAGGCTGTCTAGGTCGCACACCTATTGCAATTATGGGTGTCAGTAGCCTCGATACGATATACACGATCGTTGGTGAAAATCAAACTGTTGACTACTCTCTACCGGGAAGTTGATGTCGACCCACTCAATTTTTCCAGGAAATACGCAGTGATAATTGTTCCACAGGTTTGAGGCATGGAATCCCTTCCCAGCGGATCAACAAAAACTTGGTCATGAGCACCGGCCACTGCAACACCTCAGTCCCCATACAGCTCACAGCCAGGTGGAGCTCTCAAATGTGTCTCAGTATGAAACATCAGCAGGGGGATCAAGACTCGCTGGACGCACCAAGATATACAGCCGAGACGTAAAGGTACGCTGCTCCTCAGTAATCATCAAAATGGTGCGCCTTCCTCTTAATCTGAGAAAGGCCCTATCCGCTGAGGGAACGCAGTTTCGTCGGTCTCCAATTGCAAGCTGAAGATATGAGGTTTCCATAAAAAGCGACCAGACAACTGCTTCAGTTTCTTAGCCATCATAGAGGGAAATGGGAAAGTTGTGCGACGTAATAGATTTTGCACAACACATACGTACCCAAAAGAAGAAGGGTAAGAGAGCGACCTACATGTACCAGTAGTGCCCCAGAATCTGGTAAGTATCCAGTTTCCAACTGAGAGTCGCCATTTTGAGCGGACCGCCATCACTAACAACACGTGTTATGATCCACAACAGTAGTCCACGCGATTACTACTCATCCAGTAAATTAAGGAGTTTACTTTTGCCCTAGTTCAGTAGCGCTCCCGAGACACTGCAATAATCATCGATGATCGCCTTCAGCAGATGTATTTCTGGACGTCGACGGAGTAAAACGATCACATAATCGGCGTACGCGCAAACACCGAGGGTCCTTCCAGAAAGTGTCCGATTCTGAAGCTTGGAAGCGACCTTCTAAAGCAGCGACTCCATAGATACTACAAACAAAGACATCGAGAGCGGAATACCCTGTGGCACTACCCGACGGATGGGAATCAGGCGTGTCAGTTGCCCATTCACAACTACCGAAGCCGTAAAGCTTATGAACGTATTCGATAACACTCTACGAGCCTCAGTAGTACACCCGATTATCTTCAAAATCCGGTGCAGAAAGTTAGGATTTACAAGATCTAAAGCTTTATTACAATTCAAAAAGCGAAGGCACAATGGACAGAAGCAGCGGCAGTATCCGAAACCGCATCACGGTATTCGGCCGCAGGAGTAAGAATACAGCGACCAGAGACGCCAACAGTAGGGCTGACAGCAAGGCAGACATCCCAGACATCCTACGATTCACCGCTCTCGCCACTGTTTTATAATCAAACTTTGGTAACGTGAGAGGACTAAAATTAACATCATTATTATGAGCAGCCAGTTTTAGGTTTCAAAACAATTTTCCCCATCTTGAATGGAGTGGGTACAAGTGCACCTGATCCCCTCGTACAACATGGACGTATATTTGACGCTGAAGAGAGGCGAACAAGGCACTAAAATTCCTTGGAGAGCCCGTCCAAATCTGGCGATTTGTGAGAAGGAGAAGTAACAATAAGATCGCGTACATTATATGGGTTAAAGGTGGCCAAGAAGTCGGTGTTTACTGAGTCGTGAGTGCCATATTTAGGGTCTCAACCGCCGGTCGAAGGGAAAGCCGTTAGGTGTATCCACGTCGTAAGGACCCACATAGTACTGATGTAAGACGTTAAGTACGTCAGCTTGAGCTGTTAGCTGACGGCCGTCAGTGGCTATAAGAGAAGCAATGCGAAAGGCGGCGCAGCATTTGATGTAGAAACAAATGGCATAACGAAGCCAATTTCTCCGCCACTAGTGATCGTGGTTTCGATCGTGTCCGTAACCTTTCCATCTGCTGCCGCTTCAGCTGCAACAACTTTGCATCGTACATCTGCACTCCACAAGTGGTGCAAGAGGAAATAATAAAATTCTTGAGTTCTCTGAAAAATCCTACCCGTAGCAGCGCAATACGTAATCAAAGTAAAAGTCTGACGGAGCTTTAGTTTAGCCAGGGCAGCCCACCATTCCATAGTGGTACATCCCAGCGAATAGAAGACTAAGCCCCCGCACATTGTGTATCACATCATCGAGAGAAGGATTCGCTAAGTGAACGACATTTAGCGTGTAGTTTCACCGGTTGCCGATGAAGTTGGAGAGTGAAGGCCAGAGCACAGTGACCAAAAATCTAGCAAGGATAAAGTCGACTGCAAGAGTGCGATCAAGCATCAGATCCGATAAATAGAATCGGTCGATCCAGCTACTACAAGTCGCAGTGAAAAGCGTAAATTTAACCTAGGTCGGATATTTACATTCCGAAGCGTCTTTCAAGTGCATCGAGCGTTTCATATCGTTTAAATCTCGACAATATTTAAAATGGGGAGACTGATCAACAGGACACAGAATACAGATAAAAATCACCAGCCAACAACAGACACCGAGGACTGCTACGTAAAAGATAAATAATCTCCTCTTTATAAAAATGTGAACGTTCCACTGAGTGACCAGAACCACGCGGAGCATATAAGACACCAAGGTGAAATCAAAAACCCTATAGCCTAGATCTCTGCCACATTCAAAAACCTCCACCTCATCTTCTCGAAAAGATAGGGTAGTGCCCGTCAAAAATTCATGCGCCACATTAAAAGCAATGCGAAATCCAGGAAGAGGGAGAATGGTAAATAAAACCCATTGCAGGAACACTATATCTGCGCAGAAGTTATGTATAAACGGGCGCAGCGAAGCTAGGTGTAACTATGAAACAAGTTTGTTAACATTTAGCGTGACAAACGAATACGCCTGAGTCATCAGCCCAAGGAAAAGACGCAGAAAGAACAAAACAGAGTAGTATGTCTATTCCACCAATTGCCCTGCACAATCTATCGCGAAGGCCCGTAACTAATCCGAGAGCGGTGGAGACAGTACCGGCCCCTACTGAATCTTTACCCTTGGTGTTTTTTCGCGCCGCTGCACGTACCGACTGTACTCGTCGTTTAAGCCGGCTGGGAGGCGCAATAGCCTCTGCAGTAGGTGGCGTAGGCGGATCTTGCACCAAATCCACAACAATCAGTGACTGCTCTGGGTCCGAGGTCCACCCTGCTGAAGAGTCAAGCTGCAAGCATGCTGACTCCCTAATGGAGGGCTATCAAAGAGAACCTCACAGAGAGTGGGAGGCAACTAAAGGGTAACAGATTCCGCAACGTGAGTCGTAATATGCAGCAAATCACGAACTCCATCACTGAGAGCAGACAGAGCAACAGGAGGTCATTGCTGTATTACAGGCTGGACCTGTGATTGAGGCTGCTAGGGAGACGACTCCGACAATACTCCCTCCGGGGCGGTGTCGTAGGAGCCACCCTGAAGAAGCAGGAATACCTGATACTGCCTGCCCGATCCCCACCTCACCAGGGCAAAGTGGTACCAAAATAGTGGTATCATTTACAGAAAAACATCGGGAAGGTGCGACAGAGGAAGGTACAACTAATTCCTCACGACCTTGAGTGCGGTGCTGCTTATCATGAATCGCTCACATCGCCGTCCAAGCAGTAGCGGGAACGGGATAAGGCTTTGCTTGAAACGGTGGAAAATTACCCGCAGTGGTATCGGAAACAGTCTGATGATCTCCAGAAACGAGGGAAGAGATAACTATATGTTCGTTACTAGAAGGGAGGAGGTCAGTAATCGTTAAACTGCGACTCTGTTCCAAGGAAACCGTAAAACAAATACTCTCGGCGGGCATTTAGTTAGAAGATGGCCACTATCGTTGCACAGAAAATAGGTCCCCACCTCTCCGCTATACGTAATATGAACACGATAGCTACAAACTTTGAATTGAAACGCAGTGTTCTTTTTAATTAGCATTTCCACCGAAAGGATACCGCTATAACATTGTAGCTTGTGTCAACTGGACCAACACTGACGGCAAATGCCTCTCACGCCACCATATTGACGAAAACTTCCTTGAGATAAATATCCTCTACCTCCGGAGGAAGACAGAATATTCAAACGTTCATATATTCAATGTCCGCATTCTCAACCAGCACCATACTGACCGAACCATCTCTATGTGGAAGAGAACCCGACTACCATGCTTGAAAAGGAACTTGTCTACTTGTAAGGGAGCTACGAATTTCACTAAGAATACGTGATTTTCAGTATCAGTCTAGGCGGTATGCACTTCCTCCGAACTAACATGGAATGTGTCAGGTAACAAGTCACGGATTTCTGAAGAACCCTGCTGCACGTTACATGTCGACTTGTGACGCCATGAGAAACAAACAGGAGCGGACTAGGCCACTGTCCGATTCACACCGAACAAAAGATGAACGAGACAACGACAATGCTACACACACAAAGGCAGAAACACCACTGAAGCGACGGAATCCCAAACACTTGGAAATCTGCGGCGGAGCGAATAGGCAAGCAACGGTTCAAAATAGCTCTGAGCACTATGGGACTTAACATCTGAGGTCATCAGTCCCCTAGAACTTAGAACTACTTAAACCTAACTAACCTAAGGACATCACACACATCCATGCCCGAGGCAGGATTCGACTGAAGCGCCTAGAACCGCTCGGCCACCCCGGCCGGCTCGTAAGCAACGACCTGTCCGCTAGGCGCACAAGGCAGAATGACCCCATCACCAACAGTATTTGCGAATAATGTGCAAATATTCAGGTCGTTAGTATACAATCGATCTAAGGACACATCCACTAATTATGTGAGGTTTTCCTTCCTGAATCTCAAACTAGTTCCCCCCTTCGTAATATTTTTGGGATGTGGTGGAACCACATTCCTCTCCCCCTCGCATGAGGTTTACCCAGTAATGATTACATAATTAAATTTATTTGACATCTTCATGTTTGTGCTTCATACCACTTGAAATACCTAAAGCATAGTTCTATGTACTACATTTTTTTCTGTTGAATTAAAGGTTAAAATGGTAACTACATTTAAGGCACAGTATAACGAATTCAATGAAGTTAATTGTCTTGAAAGTTTCCAAATGGTTCGATATGTATTGGATTTGCAAACAGTTTTTACAAATTGACAAATAGAAAACGACTCCACTTTCTCTCTTAACTATGTCCATGAAAATTCAAGAGCTTCCTCTACTGAAATGAGTGGGCACATGACATCTGTGTGTCTTGGTTGGACAAGAAGACAGCCAATGCACATATTGTTGTGCAGTCACTCCAGCCCATCACTCACGGATAATAATAGCTCCTCAGACCGATATTTAACCGCACATGTCCGACAGATCACAAGTGCTCAGGTGTTGCCTGTAGCTCCCCCGTTTTTTTCTGCAGCTTCCCACGCGAAGTAAGGATGATGTTGAAAATCCTGAAGCTTGGCTCCCTTCCACAAACGATATAGTTCTTGCTAACGCATTTGTTTCGGCCTTTCGGCACGCCGTTTAATACACGCATTGTATAAGTTTTGATACAGGTTCCTGTAGAACGGAAGATAATTGGCTTTGTATTCATTGTAGAATCTCACAACTGACTAACTGACCTAAGTGCAGTGATTTAGACTAGCGCAGCAGGAACTCCCTGAATAATCTTACATTTGTGCTGCAGTTGTTTCACATCGGAAAATCCCATGCATACACGTCTGTAAAGTACTCAGTTCAGCTCAGAGAAGCCACAAGGATTGATGGGCATTTAATTAATATATTTGCTTGTAATTAATTTTACAAAGCAACATGTTAGCTGTTATAATAATGTATATTATTTGAATTAAAAAGTTGATGGTTATCTATTATAATAATGTATATTATTCGAATTAAAAAGCTGACGTGGGATTTTCCGTTCTCACGTCCCCTCTTTAAATGAGATTCGGTGAGATTTTTCTGCCCCCCCCCCCTTCCATCCTTCATTTTTAGCTCACGTAATGAATGGGCGTCCCCCTAAGCCTAGATGGCTGCTCTTGGGCTACAATGTCATGGGCTGTTTTATTTTAATAGTTGATGAAATACTTGTTTGTTGTATGTGATAGGTGGAAAGGTGAGGGGAGAGGAAGGGGGAAGGCAGCATGGGACTGTAGTTGTTACAAACCACAAGTAAGCTAGTTTCACCATCCTGGACTTTTTGAACCCTTTTTTTATTTTTATATTGAATTGTTTTGTATTTACCGGTATCTTGCCTTTTTGTTATCTCACCAACCGCCATATCGGATTAGTGACGTGACGGGAAGTACGGTGATCGAATTTCTATGCCCCTGGGACTTTTCAAGGTCTTTTAAGTACAAAGTGCGCCAGACATGTAGAGGAACACTACTGTGGTACAGCATACTTCTGGTACCGCTATCTTTTCTCCCTTTGCTGTTTCATTGATGTATGGGACGAAGGTAGAATTATTTCAGTAAAACTGTGGTCTCGCCATGTTTATCTGAGATATGTGTGAGAGGAAGTAATATGTTTCTCAGCTCTTCTTGGAATATACGCTCTAAAAATATTAACAGTGAATCTCTCCAGGATGCACAACACCTCTCTTGTATCACCTGCCACTGGAATTTGTTGAGCATCCATGTAACTCTTGTATTGAGTAAACGATCCCCTGACGAAACACGCCGCTCATACTTATTTTCTACTTACTGTATTAACCCTTTATTGTTAGGTTCCGAGACTGAAAACAGTGCTTAGCAATTGGTCGACAAAGTGTTCTGTAAGTCACTTCCTTTGTGCATCAATTAAATTTCCTTAGGTATGAAAGACTGGCATGTCCTTTGCTGTTATTTGTTCACTGAAACATTGTCTCAAAATATGGTAGAAAACCCAAAGAGATTCTGGTCGTATGTAAAAGTACACCAGTGAGAAAAACAGTCAATATCGTCACTGCGCAATAGCGATGGAAATGTTACCGATGATGGTTCCACTAAAGCGGAGTTACTATTTACAGTTTCCCGTAATTCCTTCACGAAATAAGATGAAGTAAATATTCCAGAATTCGAAACCAGAACAGCTGTTTGCATGAGTGACATAAAAGTAGATCTCTTAAGTGATGCGAAACAACTCAAACACTTAAGAAAGGCAAGTCTTCCGGTACAGATGGTATACCAATCAGGTTCCTTTCAGAGTAAGCAGACACAATAGCGCGTTTCTTAGCAATCATATACAACCGATCACTTGACGAAAGCTCTGTTCCGAAAGTCTGGAAAGTAGCACAGGTCACACCAATATTCAAGAAATGAAATAGGAGTCACCCATTGAATTACACACCCATATCACTGACCTCAATTTGCAGTAGAACTTTGGAGCATATGCTATACTAGAACATTATGAATCATATTGAAGAAAATGACTTATTGATACATAACCAACACGGATTCAGAAAATATTGTTCTTGTGCAACACAGCTATCTTTTTATTCCCATGAAGTAATGAGTGCTGATGACAAAGGATCTCAGATCGATTCCACGTTCCTAGATTTCCAGAAGGCTTTTGATACCCTTCCTCACAAGCGACTATTAATCAAATTACGTGCATATGGAGTACCGTCTCTATTGTGTGACTGGATTCGTGATTTCCTCTCAGAGAGGTCACAGTTCATAGTGATAGTAAATCAACTACTAGAACAGAAGTGATATCTGGCGTTCCGCAAGGTAGTGTCGTAGGCCCTCTGCTGTTCCTGATTTACAAAACGATCTAGGTGATAATCTGAGCAGCCCCCTTAGATTGTTTGCAGATGACGCTGTAATGTACCGACTAATAAAATCATCAGACGAGCAATTCCAATTACAAATTGATCTAGAGAAGATTTCTGTATGGTGCGAAAATTGGCAATTGGCACTAAACAAAGAAAAGTGCAAAGTCATCCACATGGGTACTAAAAGAAATCTGATAAATTTTGGCTATACGATAAATCGCATAAATCTAAGGGCTGTCAATTTGACCTAGGAATTAAAATTACGATCAACTTAAATTGGGAAGACCACATAGATAGATCTGTGGGGAAGACGAAACAAGGACTGCGCTTTGTTGGCGGAACAACCCACTAAAGAGACAGCCTACATTACATTTGTCCGTCCTCTGTTGGAATATTGCTGCGCTGTGTGGGATCCTTACCAGGTAGGATTGACGGAGGACATCGAAAAAGTGCAAAAAAGGGCAGCTCGTTTCGTGTTATCGTGCAGTAGGGGTGAGAGTGTCACTGATATGATGCGCGAGTGCAGTGGCAGTCACTGAAACAAAGGCGGTTTTCTTTGCTGTGAGATCTATTTACGAAATTTCAATCACCAACTTTCTCTTCTGAATGGGTAAATATTTTGTTGACATCCACCTACGCAGGGAGAAATGATCATCATAATAAAATAAGAGAAATCAGAGCTCGAACGGAAAGATTTAGGTGTTCCTTTTTTCTCACGCGCCATTCGAGAGTGGAATGGTAGAGAAGTAGTATGAAAATGGTTCAATGAACCCTCTGCCAGGCACTTAAGTGTATTGCAGAGTAACCATGTAGATGTAGCTGTAGATATATTTGTTTTATGTGGTCGTTCCATTTTAGGTTGTTCTAGATAATTACTCTTGGTGTGAGTCCTTACAAACTGAAAATGTACATTGTGTTTCTTATCCTCCCTCAGACTCAAGCAACTACCATTTTTGAACGGATTTGCGCACTTTGTTGGTCATCATTAAAGAACAGTACACTAATAATATATTCCTTATATTTCGCAAGGAATCTTTGAATATACCTTATATAACTGCTTTGTTGGTCACAAAAATCAGCAGATCACTTGTTGAAAGTGAATGTAATTTCTACAACAAGTGACGTGATGATTCGCGATCTAATAAATCAGTGACACAAGACATACTGAGAGTTTACATAACGGTCGACAGATCACTTGACCAGACTTTATTTCGCAACTTAAGCTCGTGTCTTTTACAAAAACTTTCGGTAACGCTTTGTAAATTCAGCTGTGTAAGAAGTTCTTCGTATGCCTTTTTTGCTAAATCAGCGAATTCGTTCAAAAACGCGTGTAGTACAGTTAAAGAAATAAAGTACATACTTCAGTTAAAAACTTTACGAGGACTACCAAAACAGTAAGACACTTGAAAAGATGCATGCTAAGCTGTTTTACCGTATCTTAAATTTTTAATGAAATGTCACTTGTCACCTCTTATAGAGGTTCCATTTCTTATACTTCGTCAAAGTATTCATGATACAAAATTTGCTTCTGCCCGCACGGAAGACAATAAATTTGCTGCTTACTTCTCGTCTCATTGTTGTCTTTGTAATACGTTTTCGTTTCCTGACGTAAGACCTGACTAAAGTTTGGCATATTTGTCGACGTGTATGTTCACATTTGTCTTCTACAGCGCACAACACACTCTCCAAAGCGTTTTAATAATTCAGTCGTACGGTTGATACAGCACATTTTCCGCTCATACATATTCTCTCTGTACCGATTAGTGAGGAATTACCAACAGTTACTCATTTCCGACAGCAGTTTGGCAGTTTCATCAGACAGATTTTGACAGATATTGCAGAGTTAACTAAACGTACTGCTTGAATAAATAAGAGTTCCAAATTATAAATTACTAATATGTTATAGTAATGGAGTACAGTCCACGATAGGATATCTATGCATTTAGTATGTTTCCCATGCCTCATTTGAAAATTAATGCCGCTGTAGCTGCAGTCTGAGCTTATGAATACTGAAATTTGCTGCCGGTATAGACGTCCCAGCGGTACTTACACAAATATCACGTATAGCCAGCGATCTTCCAGCTGCATAGCAGTGAAAGATAAATCGTAAAATGATGTTATTATCACAGTTCAAACAAACAAGCAAACTGCACAATCCCACAAATTCACAGTAATTATTCAAAGGTTTAAGAGAATGTTTAGGGCCATTGTTAGTTTTTTTTATTGGCTTTAGACATGTGCCCACCCAGCCATCTCAAAAGTGGGACATATGACAGTGTGTTCCGACAATTCAGAAAATTCATTAGGGCCAAGCCGTAACCTGGTACGAAATTACATTTGATTTGACTTGTCGCCATTGTCACTTCAAGGGACACGTCAAAAGCCAGTTGTGGGAAACCTCCGGTAACTTAAATTTCGGTGTCCGACATATATTTGAACCCAGCGTGGTGGATTATTATCAGCTACATTGGGGTCAGCTTTGCTACCATATAGCCTAAAAGAGTAATTAAACAATTATAGACTTTCTCTTACAATGTTACTAACAAAACTAATTGAATGGAATGCAATTATAATGTTTTTTTTTCTACGTAAGATCTAACAAGAAGAACTAAATAATTTTTGTCGTATGGTACTGTTAATTTTTCTGAGTGCGGTGAGGAATCGCTGGTGCGTGATAACGATGGAAGGGGATGTCCAAATGCGCTGAATCGTCTTGTGTTAGTGGAAACGTACATAAACTGACAGCAACTAGTAACCCAGGAAAAATAGAGAGAGTCTGGGCGGAAACAGAGATTAGTGAGGACAAGGTCGTTGTAGCGATGCTGAATACTGCAATATCCAAATCCACCAAAAATCAACGCACAACATAACTATTTAAAACAAACAGGTAAAATTTCTCTTGATACCCTCCTAGGAGACAGTGTCCACTGCGCCCAAACTATGTAAATGTAGACGAGATGTGACGTAAACGCAAAGAAACAATATCAATGGCAATTGACAGTTACACCAAATAATGGAACTGTTCCTCCATGACACACAAAACAAGTCAGAAAACTGTAGCAGAAGCAACGAAAAAAAAATCGTGCCAACTTTAAAAGAACGCAAAATGTCCAAGTTCGCGATGTCTTATTGAAACTCGAAATGTAGCGTGGGTTTCTAAGCGAGATGCCTTTAATCGTTTCCACAACTAAACGCACTCTCCAAATCTGACAGGAAATCCAACGAGATGCTTGTTGTATATAAGTACAGCAACGGCCAGACACAATAAATACCTTCGCTGGAGGCCTCAGTGGTAATATTACCGATGACATTGTCACTAAAGCTGAGTTACTTGACACGGATTTTCGAATTCTGTCATCAAAGAAGACGAAGTAAATATTCCTGAATT
The DNA here is from genome assembly GCF_021461385.2 of Schistocerca piceifrons. Lineage (NCBI taxonomy): Eukaryota > Metazoa > Arthropoda > Insecta > Orthoptera > Acrididae > Schistocerca > Schistocerca piceifrons. The sequence continues at coordinate 502,702,616 of NC_060138.1, read as the reverse complement.
TGAGTCAGTGGCAGTTTCCAACCTTTGTAGCTTAGAAATATTTTCCTCAGTGTAGCGAAGCAGCTTAAATCACTTAATAAAAGCAAGTCTACCTTTTCAGATTGTACACCAATTACACTCCTTTCAGAGTATGCTGACGAAATAGATCCATATTTAGCAGTCATGTCGGTTACAGCGGCTAGCTCGACGAAAGATTCGTGCACGAAGACTGGATATTGTTACAGGTCACACCAACACTCTAGAAAGGAAATAGGAATATTCAGCTAAATTTCATGCCGTTATGACCATTGGGGAATAATATTGTAAAAGGGATGGATGTTCCTCTCTGTAGCGTTCACCCCTGAGTTTGATTTGGAGGAGTACACGATTCCGCTGTTGTATACATGGAAGAAGCCTGGAGATACGGACAGGTTTCAGATAGATTATATAATGGTAAAACAGACATTTAGGAACCAGGTTTTAAATTGTAAGACATTTACAGGGGCAGATGTGGACTCTGACCACAATCTATTGGTTATGAACTGTAGATTAAAACTGAAGAAACTGGGAAAAGGTGGGAATTTAAGGAGATGGGACCTGGATAAACTGACTAAACCAGAGGTTGTACAGAGTTTCAGGGAGAGCATAAGAGAACAATTGACAGGAATAGGGGAAAGAAATACAATAGAAGAAGAATGGGTAGCTTTGAGAGATGAAGTAGTGAAAACAGCAGAGGATCAAGTAGGTAAAAGGACGAGGAATAGTAGAAATCCTTGGGTAACAGAAGAAATATTGAATTTAATTGATGAAAGGAGAAAATATAGAACTGCAGTAAATGAAGCAGGCTAAAAGGAATACAAACGTCTCAAAAATGAGATCGACAGGAAGTGCAAAATGGCTAAGCAGGGATGGCTAGGGGACAAATGTAAGGATGTAGAGGCTTATCTCGCTAGGGGTAAGATAGATACTGCCTACAGGAAAATTAAAGAGACCTTTGGAGAGAAGAGAACCACTTGTATGAATATAAAGAGCTCAGATGGAAACCCAGTTATATGCAAAGAAGGGAAAGCAGAAAGGTCTAAGGAGTATATAGAGGGTCTATACAAGGGCGATGTACTTGGGGGCAATATTATGAAAATGCAAGAGGATGTAGATGAAGATGAAATGGGAGATACGATACTGCGTGAAGAGTTTGACAGAGCACTGAAAGACCTGAGTCGAAACAAGGCCCCGGGAGTAGACAACATTCCATTAGAACTACTGACGGCCTTCTGAGAGCCAGTCCTGACAGAACTCTACCATCTGGTGAGCAAGATGTATGAGACAAGCGAAATAACCTCAGACTTCAAGAAGAATATAATAATTCCAATCCCAAAGAAAGCAGCTGCTGACAGATGTGAATATTACCGAATAATCAGTTTAATAAGTCACAATGTGGTAAAAACTAACGCGAATTCTTTACAGACGAATAGAAAAACTGGTAGAAGCCGACCTCGGGGAAGATCAGTTTGGATTCGGTAGAAACATTGGAACACGTGAGGCAATACTGACCCTACGACTTATCTTAGAAGCTAAATTAAGGAACGGCAAACCTACGTTTCTAGCATTTGTAGACTTAGAGAAAGCTTTTGACAATGTTGACTGGAATACTCTCTTTCAAATTCTGAAGGTGGAAGGGTAAAATACAGGGAGCGAAAGGCTATTTACAATTTGCGCAGAAACCAGATGGCAGTTATAAGAGTCGAGGGACATGAAAGGGAAGCAGTGGTTGGGAAGGGAGTGACACAGAGTTGTAGCCTCTCCCAGATGCTATTCAATCTGTATATTGATCAAGCAGTGAAGGAAAGAAAAGAAAAATTCGGAGTAGGTATTAAAATCCATGGAGAAGAAATAAAAACTTTGAGGTTCGCCGATGACATTGTAATTCTATCAGAGACAGCAAAGGACTTGGAAGAGCATTTGAACGGAATAGACAGTGTCTTGAAAGGAGGGTATAAGATGAACATCAACAAAAGCAAAACGAGGATAATGGAATGTAGTCGAATTAAGGTGGGTGATGCTGAGGGAATTAGATTAGGAAATGAGACACTTAAAGTAGTAAAGGAGTTTTGCTATTTGGGGACCAAAATAACTGATGATGGTCGAAGTAGAGAGGATATAAAATGTAGACAGGCAATGGCAAGGAAAGCGTTTCTGAAGGAGAAAAATTTGTTAACATCTAGTATGTTAAGTGTCAGGAAGTCGTTTCCGAAAATATTTGTATGGAGTGTAGCCATGTATGGAAGTGAAACATGGACGATAACTAGTTTGGACAAGAAGACAATAGAAGCTTTCGAAATGTGGTGCTACAGAAGAATGCGGAAGATTAGATGGGTAGATCACATAACTAATGAGGAGGTATTGAATAGAATTGGGGAGAAGAGGAGTTTGTGGCATAACTTGACTAGAAGAAGGGATCGGTTGGTAGGACATGTTCTGAGGCATCAAGGGATCACAAATTTAGCATTGGAGGGCAGCGTGGAGGGTAAAAATCGTAGAGGGAGACCAAGAGATGAATACACTAAGCAGATTCAGAAGGATGTAGGTTGCAGTAAGCACTGGGAGATGAAGAAGCTTGCACAGGATAGAGTAGCATGGGCAGCTGCATCAAACCAGTCTCAGGACTGAAGACCACAATAACAACAACACGATTCCCCTCTTCTGTCTGCCTTCCCCTTCATTGCCGCGTGTGTAGTGGATCCCACATCAGTTATCATCTGCTGCGTGTGTGATTTCTAGGTCGTCCCCGATGATTGGTTCCCTTAATACCTCCTCTTGCTGTTTTTTTCAAATGATGTTATTGTATTTTAAAATTAGTCCTATGTGTTTATCTCTTCTTCCTCTAGATATGCTTCCAAACAGATGTGGTTCCCTGTCCAAAATGGTTCAAATGGCTCTGAGCACAATGGGACTTAACATCTATGGTCATCAGTCCCCTAGAACTTAGAACTACTTAAACTTAACTAACCTAAGGACATCACACAACACCCAGTCATCACGAGGCTGAGAAAATCGCTGACCCCGCTGGGAATCGAACCCGGGAACCAGCGCGCGGAAAGCAAGAACGCTACCGCACGACCACGAGCTGCGGACGTTCCCTGTACTCCTGTCAACACTTCTCCATCGGCAACACTGTCTTTCCGCCGATCTTCATCATCCTTCTGTAGCACCAAATCTCCAGGGCTTCTACCCGTTTTCTCTCTAGTTTTCCTGTTGTCCAACTTTCACTCCCGTATAGAGCCGCACTCTAAATAAGTGTTTTCATAACCAGGTTCGTTATTTCCAGACAGCTGTTCTTGCGTAAGCTCTTTCTTAAATGAAATGCAATTTTTGCCTTTGCGTTCTACTCACAGTTTGTTTCCGACTTTCATCATTCCCTGTATTCCTGCTTCCCAAATACGTAAAGTCCTCTGTCATTTGTAGCCACTGTCTTCAAAATTCTCATTGTTAAAGATTCATGTTCTTCTTTAGCACTGTATACCGTTACTTTAGTCTTTCGCTTATTTATTCCCATACCGCTTCTGAAAATGTTAACTGGAATACTCTCTTTCAAATTCTGAAGGTAGCAAGGCTGAAATACAGGCAGCCAAATGCTATTAACAACTTGAAGAGAAACCAGGTGGCAGTTACGAGTCTAGAGTCATAAAAGGGAGGCAGTAGTTGAGAAGAGGGTGGGACAGGGTTGTAGCATATCCCCGACATTATTCAATCTGTACACTGAACACCGAGCAAGAAGTAACGAAAACCAAAGGAAAATTTGGAATAGGAATTAAAGCTCAGGGAGAAGAAATACAAACTTGGAGGTTTGCCGATGACATTCCAATTCTGTCAGACAGCAAAGCACTTCGAAGAGCAGTTGAACGGAATGGACAGTGTGTTGAAAGGAGGATATAAGATGATATAACACTCCCCGTCTGCTAACTACTGTACCATAACCTCAATGCCAGAAGCAGGTTGTAACATAAAACAATTTTGTAAAAGTAACTATGGCACAAAGCAACAGAGCAGTGTTACCCTCTGAGAGGAATTTTGTTAAGTTGACCGTATTGTTCCTAATGGAAGTGGCTTATCGGAAATGAAAGTCAGAATTACATTGATATTGGAATAGTGACAAACAAAATTTTGCCTAGCTATACTGTTTATAGAATAAGGGAAACGGTCGCCAGCCTAATTAGGCAAGAGAAAGATTAACATTCTCGTTTATGAAAGTAGGTATAAGTAACTATAATGGACAACACGACAGACACAAACTAGACTTAGCAACACGCGAGTGCAATGAACTCTAACACACATATGTTTTAAGATTGAAGCTAACAGTTAGAGCAGCAGGAACTATTTTCAAAATTATAACAGGTACAGAAAAACACTATCACTTTCAGGGTTTACACAAACTGAGTGGTCTTTATACTGTTAATATGCACACAAGAGAGACAAACACTTGGCATACATGAGAATGTAACGTTTCACAACTGCAGCTTTCTCACTTTTACTACAACGAAACACAATGTTGACAAAATTGCAAGAAACTGACTCTCCTTCTTTAGAATTTACTACAGACAACAACGTGATCATTTACTTTATAAGACTCAGCCTAAAGTTTGAGTTTGGTAACAGCACTTTAAACAACAGTTTCAATAGGCATTATTTAACAAAGCTCTAGGCTTCAACGTACTTTCAGTAAGGGCACTCGGTAATCACTTTACTTCAAACGGAGAGGACCCTGAGAGGTGTTATAATGAGGAGTAAAATCAAGGTAGGTAAATAAATTCCGATATGAATTACCTTATATTATCCATTAGGCTGATCCTTCACTGTACATCAATATAGTATTACGTTACAGTGATTGCGCAATGTGGTAGCAACTGCATGTTGGTAGGTGGAATTACAGGTAGAATTGCCGGACTTTATCGTATCTTCATGGCGATGATTCATACAAATTCCAGAATAGATCCAGCTATTTATCCACCCATCCGAGGCATTGGAAAGAAGCAGTAAAAGCCTCTCTCTGAATCAGCATGATATGCACCTTTACATTGACAGTGCACAGACTGGTAGCTCGTCTCCGACTACTGGCTCATCTCCGACTGACTATCAGTTCCACCTTTTCCACCTATGCCAATCACAATTTGCGCGCGCTACATATTTCCGTTCCTGAGGGGAACCACTACACCTTTTACATACAGAATAACTAAGAGCCCTAAGTGAGGATCAGCAATTTACATAACAGCAAACAAATACATTAAATAAAACAGAACATTCTCACATATTAACACTTCTACAAAAAATTATTCACACAAAATTACAATTACATACAATAAGTTCTGTTCCCTCCAAATGGGACAAATAACTTTAAATTACAGATACACTACTTTGCATAGAATCAAATCACGACATCAAAGGTTTGACAAAGAAAAGAGTACACAATTTTATGTTATCGATTCAATCACACTTACAGAAAGTCAACAACGTAACATTAAATAAAGGAAAAGCAAAATAAATTCATACAGCATAAGAGCTGTGGTGTTACACATGCCCCATGTTTCATTGAAATTTCCCGTCAGGGATACTTCAAGGAAACATCCATAACACCTAAGTGGTGCTGGCTGCAAAAAAAAATGTATTCCGTTCCAACTTCAGTTGGGAAGAAAAAAAAAACATATTACAAACATACAGTATATACACTAAGAAACTTCATATCATTCTTCCAAAAGAGTTTCAAAATAAGGCATCTAAAGCAATTTTCAATTTCACACTGGTTTAAGGAAACTAATTTTGCATCATTACACAAGATATCTTTAAGCATGTTCATTTCATACACACATAGTTCAAATAATTGACAAACGGTACACAAACTAATCTACATATTAGTAGAAAAGGTATAGCGTTCAAAATAAAATAAAAGAATAAACACATATACAATAGCACAGAACATTTTAACTTAACAAAACAGAAGTTTGTCTCTCAATAATTTTAAAAGAATGTAAAATTTCACAGACACACAAGTATATTAATGATCACAGTACATTTTACAAGGTTCAGCAATTAATGAAATATTGAAAATATCAGTTTGCATCCACATATGTACAAAAATTTACACAAACAGCTATGGAAACCTTTTCCAACTGACTCCTTAAATACCAAAGTAACTTTGCAAGGTTTTTTCAAATTAATTAACTTTAAAGCTGCTCTTCATTAATAGCAGTCCAAAATATTTGTTACACATAAACACACTAACATATTCAGAGCCTATCTTTAATCATCACTGCTGTGTTTTAAAACAAGGCAGTCCAAAACTTTAAGTTATCTAAGAAAACTTAGTCTCAAAAACATCTACATCCATTTAAATAAGTTGCATATATATTTTATAATAACTTTTCACTGACTTCAATAAGAATAGTCAGTTCATAACATATTGCTCAAAAGACCTAACTTAATTCACTGCTTGCCTCAGCACTAGCAGTCCATGTTACACACTCTGCCCGTTATTGGTTTGGCAGTCTTTACCTATAACATTTAGACGCAAAACACAATTTAGATTAAGAACACACACAAAAAAAACACAATTTTAAATTAATTCACTGCCCCATCCTCTAGGTTTGGCAGTTCATGACCACTTATCAGCTCCTTGCCCCACAATGGCAAGTCCTTTGGTTACTGCTCACATCGTATATTTGGTAGTCCTTAGCTTCAGGACCACAGCATTCTCATTATTTTGTCTTGTTGTACTGCCCATCGACACATTTTTGAGCAGTTTATTGTCATCATTTCCAGGTTTTTCATCATTTTGTCACACTTTTGGTAAAATTTGCATTAGTAGTATAAAACATGAAACCTGTAACTTTGAAACAGTAATTAGACACTGGCAACAAAATCATTTCTTTTTCAAATGACACAATCAGGTAACATATACATTAATCGAGAAAAAATTTAAATGTCATACTTGGGATCAAGTCAGGATTAAGAATTTCTTACTACTCCTTTATCATTGCTTTTCCACACACAGTTAGGTCATTACATACATCAAGATCAGGACAATAATTTCTTATCCTAGTGCAAGTGATTTCTGCCAACCCTTTTTGTGGCATAAGACATATACATCTCATACACCTATTTCACATACCTTAGTCAGGTTCATCTCCTCAGTTTTAAATACATATTCTGTTTTTCAACACCATATTTGCCCCTTTCTTTTTCAAAAACATTTACATTTAATTATATTATGGCATTCATTTACCTTTTTGTTTTCAGTAACCTTATTCTTTTCTCATCTATTTTTCCCTTTAGTTTTCCATTACATTTTCTCTTTACAATATCCACTATGCTTTCATTATTCTTGGTCATTTTCTAGTGTACCCACAGTATTCTACATTATTTCCACACTATTCAATACACTCTGATAGAGAAGAAGGAAAGAAGATAGTAAAAGTTCTGAATGATGAAGAGGAAGGTTGTCAGCACGAAAAGAAACAGAAGTAGTGCTAGCAACGACTCGGGTACCTAGTGCTCGTCAGGCACCTGACAATGCAAAGAGTGCATTGTCCCCTGAGGCTTAAGAACCCTCATCTGAGCACATGTCTCTTTGAGTAAACCACATACTGTAAACATACGCCCTTTCTGATTTTTAAGTACATTAGAAATTAATCATTATCTTGTAGAGTTCTTTGCACTCTCATTAAGTTATTATAAGCATAATTATTCATAAGGTACTCAGGTTTCTTACATTACATGGCCCTCTCTTCATAATTAGACTGGCAACAATAAGTATCCAATTAAAATTGAAAGAGTTCCTAAGCAGAGTCATACAGTACAGTACAATAAATAAGCAACCTCCCCCGGGTCTCAGGATCAACAAAACAATAATTCACCTTCAGGTAACACTCAGATACAATAATAATAAGAATAAAGTCATGCATTAAATTAACAGTATATATACATACATCCTGCCCCCAGTCTCTTTATTAACAAGGCAGTCTTTTATGATTCACAAACAGTGACTTAAATCTGGTGGCTTTTTAGGCCTCCTATCTTCTACATCTTTCACTATGCTATTCAGATCTTGCCAACGTTTTGTTTCATCAGGTGGCTTTTTAGGTTTTGGAATTACAAAGTCTTTAGCAAGATACAACATCTCTTGTCCTGCTATTATTTTATCAGGTGGTTCTTTTTGTTGCTGTAATTCACACTCAGTTAAAACATTTATTAATGCCTGCCCCAGTATAGTATCATCTTGAGGTTCCTGCAAATTATGCCCCTGTGTTACATTACTGAATAATTCATTCGGTTTTGGCCCAGTTCTACTTTCTGTATCTTGCTTTGGAAAGATGTTACTAATTTTCTCATACCCTCTTTCAGTAAAAGTATATTCACTTTCGTTTACACCTGAAAATTCATCTTCTCTGGAGTCATCACTACTCTCTTCCTCACCATCAGATTCACTTAAGTCCTCGACCTTTGCACAATAGGGAAAGTTAGAATATTCATTCTTATCTGTATTCATATACCCTTCATCATCTGAACTATCACTGATCTCATTTTCGTCGTCAGATTCGAGCAGTAAGGCAACTTTTAAACAGTGAGGCATATTATCACTAGATGTTTCAGCCACTTCGTTTTTTGACTCATTTTCTACACAATGCACATCGTTTGGACAGTCAGACACTTCTGTTATATCACTTTGAACGATTTCAGCCTTAACTTCATACTTAGTATAATCGTCATGTACTTCGATAACTTTCATTCCATTTTCCCCTTTGTTATCATTCTCAGGTAATCGTGCGAAATACATACTAGACCCTTCTGCATTAAAATCATTAAGCACCTTTCCATCAACAATAACTTCAACTGCACTGCTTATAATGTCATGTTCACTAACGTCCTCCTTTACATCATTTTCACCTATTTTTAATTGTGCACACGTCTTTTGCGTGGCGTATTCTACCTTCCTCTCCTCTTTATTCATCATAACCTCCCCCACATTTACGTCTTTTACTTCATACACATCATTAACAGTACAAATGTTCTCCTTTCCACTCGCCTTTTCTGGCTCCCTTTCATTCTTTAAAAAAGTCTTTTCACACGATTCCGATACCGAGTTATCATTATCATATGACATATTAACTTTATTTTCATCTCTACATTCATCTACTACTGAAACCGGCCATCGGAAGTGTCCGATCCCGCCTCTTCTGTCTCTCTCTACGGCAGCCATCTTGTTCCAACGTCTGCCATTTGTGTCTGCTGCCAAGTGCAATGTACGCTGCTTCGGCAACGGCTGGCCCGAGCACGAACGGTCACGTGACTTCGCACTGGGAACGCCACTATGTATCATTCCGCGCCCGTCTGCTATAGGCGCGCCCTTAACCTTCCTGCCCCGTAGTTCACGTCTTTCCTTCTCGAATTTAATATTTGGCATCTTTTCTTTTGGCCCAAAATCGGTTTCCGCGTGAATCCGGCCCGTAACACACGCGGTCTTTAGTTTTCCATTTCGTCTCTAGTTTGGGAATTTCGTGCTATGTATCCTCTGCCGCGCGTCGTATAATTTCCTCTACCTCTCGCACGACCTCTTTGAATCGCGTTTACACGATATCTTTCGTTTTCAGGTTGTTCATTTTGGTCATTACTTTCTCGCAAATAATTATTGTTATTATGGGGACGGTACTCGCGATTTCTTCGCCAGTGATCTTCATCTTCTACCCTTTCCAAGAACGCAGAAAAACTACTGTGTGTACTTCCAACATATCGTTTCGAATCCTCAGGCAGTTTCTGCCAAAGAACCCAAACGATCTCGGCTTCAGTTCTTCTTGCTTTTAGGTGTATCAGTTTTCTGTACCATGATTCGCAAAATTCTTTCATGGTTTGCCTACCTCCGACATCATACAGTCTGGCCATTAGAAATTTACGCCACAACTGGTCTTGTTTTTGTTCTGACCAGTATTCGTCAATAAATTTTTGTTTGAAGGTTTCAAAAGACATCTGGTTAGTATCAAGATTCAACCCCCACCTTTTTGCTTCTCCCGTTAGTGCACTAATTACAACATTAATTTTTTCCTGATCAGACAAATATTCAGGAAAATTTCTTTCGCAGTTCTTTACAAAGTCTAGGGGGTGCCATCCGTTATGCCTCTTTGCAGGGTCGAATTTCTCTTCGCCCTCTAATATTTTACTGAGAGGCATTCTTTCAGTAAAATGTGTAGGTCCGGTTTGTATTTTCTTTTCCAAGTCATACACTTTGCCTTGGATTTGTGAAGTGTTATGTTCACACTTCTTTTCGCAAGTAAGAATCTGTTTGGTTAGAGCTCTGCTTGTTTCTGTTACAGATTGTTTAATCTGGGCAATTTCCAGGTTACATTCTGTTTGTATTTCGGATTTAATACCGAATACCTTTTCGTCTACTTTAGTGACGACTAAGGGTTCTATTTGATCTTGAATTTTAATTACTTCAGTGTCAAATCTTTCGTTAATGTCATCAATTTGTCCTTGTACATTGGCAATATTGCCATTGATGACAGTAATTTCGCTTTTAATACTTTTGATTTCATTACTCACTGTTCCTACCCTTGAGTTGACTTCTTCAATTTGTTTACTAAGTCTGGTACCCTGCTCTTGCATTTGTTTACTAATATCACTACCCTGTGTTGTAATTAACTGCCCCTGTGCTGCAATTAGCTGTCTTTGTTCTACATTTTGTTGCCCTAGTGCTGCGATTTGTGTATTAATATTGTCACTGTGTGCTGCAATTAGCTGTCTTTGTTCTACATTTTGTTGCCCTAGTGCTGCGATTTGTGCATTAATATTTTCATTTTGCGCAGACAGTATTTTAAGCAAGTCAGTCAGATCTAGTGTCTTTTCACTTTTAGATTCTACTGCCTTTTCGTGTTCAGATCCTACACTCCTTTCTGGTTTTGGTGATTCAAACATATCCCTCGATTCATCAGTATAGCCACTGTCTTCGACAACATCGCCTACATTGTCTTGCTTAGTACGCGCTACACACATAGCTTCGATCTGTTTATTAACGTCTGCGTGATAACGTACGTAATTTAACTCGCGCGTCATGCCATCTGTTGGTGTGCTGCCTGAACTGCTCTCGGTTGCATTCTGCTCTCGTGTGTCTACATTTATTTCTAATTTCCTGTCCATTTTAGCTATTATTAAGTACTAATACCTTTTATTTTTTATTTAATCTGAACTTTCACTACTAGTTCTGTCAAGTAATGTACAGGTTCGTGCCGCTGGACGTTTTATGTTCATTCAATGTTCGTAAGATGCTAACTATTTATAATTTTTTCCGTCTGTAGGTGCAAACTGAACAACATCCTGTCACGTGGCGCCACGTATAACAATCCCCGTCTGCTAACTACTGTACCATAACCTCAATGCCAGAAGCAGGTTGTAACATAAAACAATTTTGTAAAAGTAACTATGGCACAAAGCAACAGAGCAGTGTTACCCTCTGAGAGGAATTTTGTTAAGTTGACCGTATTGTTCCTAATGGAAGTGGCTTATCGGAAATGAAAGTCAGAATTACATTGATATTGGAATAGTGACAAACAAAATTTTGCCTAGCTATACTGTTTATAGAATAAGGGAAACGGTCGCCAGCCTAATTAGGCAAGAGAAAGATTAACATTCTCGTTTATGAAAGTAGGTATAAGTAACTATAATGGACAACACGACAGACACAAACTAGACTTAGCAACACGCGAGTGCAATGAACTCTAACACACATATGTTTTAAGATTGAAGCTAACAGTTAGAGCAGCAGGAACTATTTTCAAAATTATAACAGGTACAGAAAAACACTATCACTTTCAGGGTTTACACAAACTGAGTGGTCTTTATACTGTTAATATGCACACAAGAGAGACAAACACTTGGCATACATGAGAATGTAACGTTTCACAACTGCAGCTTTCTCACTTTTACTACAACGAAACACAATGTTGACAAAATTGCAAGAAACTGACTCTCCTTTTTTAGAATTTACTACAGACAACAACGTGATCATTTACTTTATAAGACTCAGCCTAAAGTTTGAGTTTGGTAACAGCACTTTAAATAACAGTTTCAATAGGCATTATTTAACAAAGCTCTAGGCTTCAACGTACTTTCAGTAAGGGCACTCGGTAATCACTTTACTTCAAACGGAGAGGACCCTGAGAGGTGTTATAATGAGGAGTAAAATCAAGGTAGGTAAATAAATTCCGATATGAATTACCTTATATTATCCATTAGGCTGATCCTTCACTGTACATCAATATAGTATTACGTTACAGTGATTGCGCAATGTGGTAGCAACTGCATGTTGGTAGGTGGAATTACAGGTAGAATTGCCGGACTTTATCGTATCTTCATGGCGATGATTCATACAAATTCCAGAATAGATCCAGCTATTTATCCACCCATCCGAGGCATTGGAAAGAAGCAGTAAAAGCCTCTCTCTGAATCAGCATGATATGCACCTTTACATTGACAGTGCACAGACTGGTAGCTCGTCTCCGACTACTGGCTCATCTCCGACTGACTATCAGTTCCACCTTTTCCACCTATGCCAATCAAATTTGCGCGCGCTACATATTTCCGTTCCTGAGGGGAACCACTACACCTTTTACATACAGAATAACTAAGAGCCCTAAGTGAGGATCAGCAATTTACATAACAGCAAACAAATACATTAAATAAAACAGAACATTCTCACATATTAACACTTCTACAAAAAATTATTCACACAAAATTACAATTACATACAATAAGTTCTGTTCCCTCCAAATGGGACAAATAACTTTAAATTACAGATACACTACTTTGCATAGAATCAAATCACGACATCAAAGGTTTGACAAAGAAAAGAGTACACAATTTTATGTTATCGATTCAATCACACTTACAGAAAATCAACAACGTAACATTAAATAAAGGTAATGGAATGTAGTCGAATTAAATGAGGTGATGCTGAAGGAACTAGGTGATGGATTAAGACACTGAAAGTAGTAGATCAGTTTTGCTGTTTGGGAAGCAAAATAACTGATGATGGACGAATGGACGAAACAGGTAAATATAAAACGTAGACTGGCAATGGAAAGGAAAACATTTCTGAAGAATAGAAATTTTTTAACATCGGGTATAGATGTCTTTTCTGTAAGTGTTTGTATGGCCTGTAGCCATATATGGAAGTGAAACATGGACGATAAACAGCATAGTCAAGAAGAGAATAGGAGGCTCTGAAATGTGGTGCTACAGAAGAATGCTGAAGATTATCTGGGCAGATTACTTAACTAATGAGGAGGTACTGAACAGAATTGTGGAGAAAAGAAATTCGTTGCACAACCTGTATAGAACAAGGGATTGGTTGACAGGACACATGCTGAGACATTAGGAGATCACCGGTGTCGTACTGGAGGGAAGTGTGGAGGGCAGACATCGTAGAGGCATTCCAAGAGATGAATACAGTAAGCAGATTGAAAAGGATGTAGGCTGTAAAAGTTACTCGGACATGAAGAGCTTGTACAGGATAAAATAGCATCGAGAGCTGCATCAAACCAGTCTTCGGACTGAAGACCACAACAGCAACAACATTCTCATGCCATACTAATTACAGAAGATCATTTCCATTCTGCCGAGGACTTCCTCTAGATATTTCGTCTCCGTGAACACAGCAATACCATCTGTGTAACGCTACACGTCTACCTTCTGCCCATTGATCCTCACCTGAGCAGCTTCACAAAATTTCTCTATAGGTTGCTGAACTGAAGAAGTGGACATATTGAGGTGTTCCATCATACAATTCCTCAATGCATTCCTTCCATTTATTCACCACAACTGCAACAAACAGCACTTTTCCGCTTTGTCTTCTGCTGAATTTGTTTTTTGCGTTTGTTAAAAAAATTATTTGCCCTTCGATGGGTTACATCAGTTCTGCCATTTCTTATATGTTCTACACTTCTCTGCAAGAAAACTTTCTTTCGGTTTCCTAACTTCTCTGTTGACTAAATTCTTTGGTCTTCTGTATTCAGATTTCCTTGTTAATCGTTTACATTTTTGCTTAGTCTTCCGTTACGGAAAGCTGAAAAACATCTGCTGTAATTAATTTCCTCTTGTTTTGGATTTAGTTTTACCAACTATCTTTTCTGTGGCTTTATGTGCCGGCCGGTGTGGCCGTGCGGTTCTAGGCGCTTCAGACTGGAAACGCGAGACCGCAACGGTCGCAGGTTCGAATCCTGCCTCGGACATGGACGTGTGTTATGTCCTTAGGTTAGTTAGGTTTAAGTAGTTTCAAGTTCTATGGGACTGATAACTTCAGATGTTAAGTCCCATAGTGCTCAGACCCATTTGAACCATTTTGCTTTATGTGCACCACATTTCATTTGTTCCCATTTCTTTTTTTTTACTCTGTCATGCTGGAAAGTTTTAGCTGTGTTGTCCGTTTCCTGGGCACAGTGCCTTTCCAGTACCTCCGTAACTGGGACGGCTACAGAAAGCTTAGCAGTAATGCGACCTTGAAGAATAGCCGTGTGGCCACTGGTATAGCCCTGCCATGTGTCACTCTTCGCAGCAGTCAGTCTGCACCATAGGTTTGGAATTGTGTACGCCAGACTTAAAGCCATCCGGAAGCTGGAAACAGTGCGGAACAAGAGTAATCCGGCCAAGCGTCTTCCATTGGTTTATTAGTCTTTTATAGTCTTGGCACCACGTTTTACGGGGACCTGCGTCGCTGATGTGTGGGTTTGGAATTCAACACCGTCCTCCAATTCCTAGCTTATAGAGTTCTCTTGGTGATGTTTTGTTGCTGAAAGATTTCACGAGTGCGGTTCAGAAATGGTTCAAATGGTTCTGAGCACTATGGGACTTAACATCTATGGTCATCAGTCCCCTAGAACTTAGAACTACTTAAACCTAACTAACCTAAGGACATCACACACATCCATGCCCGAGGCAGGATTCGAACCTGCGACCGTAGCAGTCGCGCGGCTCCGGACTGAGCGCCTAGAACCGCTAGACCACCGCGGCCGGCCTCACGAGTGCGAGATCCAGTTCTGCAGTGACTTTTGCAGCTATCGGGCTCTTATTTTTTGTCACCATCTCCTCATATGATAGTCGGTTACGATCACTCAACACGCAGTTTTGTGCACGTTATTACTTAACAAATTACGTTTGTCCGTGTTCCTTGTATGTGGTATAAATCTTTGACACGGTGCCTTTTGAAATATGAAACATTTCGGATCCCTTAGTCGCTTAAGCATTCACCATACGAGCACCAACAATATCGCCATTTTCGAGAGCACTAAGCCCACATAACGCTTTCGAGGATATACAGAACTCTATTCTGATCACTAATAAAACTTGTAAGACGGAGAACGTTGCACGGATAGCGTTCATGTTAAAATACATTAGTGTCAGGCGTGGCCAGCATGTGTATTTCTACATCTACACTCTGCAAACCAGCGTGAGGTGCATGGCAGAGGATAGATTCTTCTGTACCTGTTATTAGGATTTCTTTTACGTGGGGAGGGCGGGAAGAATGCTTGATTGAACGCCTCTGTGAGTGCAGTAATTATGCCAATCTTATCCTCACGATCCTTATGTGTGCGATAAATAAGGGTGTAAGAGATCCATGACTAAGCAATTTATTGCTAGCGCACTCAAGCAGACGTAACTTCGACGGACTGCTGACGCGCTGCCTGCGATATGTACAATAGGTATGCTACAATAGAATCGCAGACCAGAGACCAGTGTCGGCAGCAGTAGTGGTAGTAGCTCGCAGTCAGGCGGTGGGGTCAGGTCGCTCTTAGAGAGCAGTTGTATAGCACTTGTGTCCTGTATGGAATTACGAAGGGCGGTCGTGAAAAACGCTGGCGGTGCCTTAGCGATGTAGTATGACGTAAAAGCATAAATTATTATTATTTATTGCCGCGCGCATATGTAATTAGCAACAACTCATTTTGTACTATTGTTATATCCAAGTAACATGTAAATAATTTTCAATAATTTTTCAATAATAATCTTTCTTATAAAGATAACTTTTGACAATTATTCATCTGAATTTAAAGTTTTTACTGATTCTCCTATCCATAGTCATGCCAATTATCGTAAACAAAAAGCAGTTTTTTTTACACGTAACAAAATCTAGTGGCCAGCATTGCACTGGGCTGTGCCAGAAAAATTTCTTACAGGAGCAGATATATACGCGTAATCCGGCCACATAATTGAGGTAAGATTCTTCAGTTTATTCGAAATGACTTTTCAGGGCCATGGCGCAGCATTGCTGACGTCTAGATTTTCCTGTTTAGACTCACAGTCAGTTAATTATTGAAAGGTTATATATGAGTAACATTTTCATTGGGAGGTTCGTCAGATTTTTATTCCGAGGTTACTGGGGGTTTAAAGTCGGTTCTTGAAACTTCAACAGTCTTTCTCGGGATGGTTTACTCCTGTTTTCAAGAGTGTTCCAGATCATCTCTTTCGGTATCTCTGCGACACTCTCCCACAGATTAAATAAACCTGTGATCATTCGTGCTGCCCTACTCTCTGTAAGCTCAACATCCCCTGTTAGTCCTGTCTGGTACGGGTCTCAACACTTGAGCAATATTCTAGAAGCGCTAACACGAGTCATTTATAAGCAGTCTCGTTTGTAGACTGACTGCACTGCCCCAATATTCTAACAATAAACCAAAGTCTAACACCTGCTTTATCCACGACTGAACCTATGCGATCATTCTATTTCACATCCCTACAAAGTGCTACACCCAGGTATTTGAATACCAGTATTGACTCATTGATTTTGTAGTCACAGGATACTGCGGTTTTTTCGTTTTGTGCAGGGCTAAATTATACATTTACCAACATTCAGAGCAGCTTGCCAATCTCTGCACCACGTTGAAATCTTATCAAGACCTGACTGAATACTTGCATAGCTTTTTTCAGGCAATATTTCATTATAGTCAACTGCATCATCTTCAAAACGCCTAATTTTACTATTGTCTGCAAGGTCATTAGCATCGAATACGAACAGCAAGGGTCCCAACACTCTTCCCTGAGGCACACCCGAAATTACTTCTACATCTGACGATGACTCTTCATCCAAGATAACATGCTGAGTCCTCCCTATCAAAAACTTGTCAGTCCAGTCAAAAATTTCACTTGATACCCCATATGATCGTATTTTTGACAATAAGCTTCGGTGCGGTACTGAGTCAAACGGTTTTCGGAAATGAAGACATACTGCATCTACTTCACTGCCTTGATCCAAAGCTTTTAGTACGTCATGTGGGAAAAGTGGGAGTTGGGTTTCAAGTGATCGATGTTTTCGAAATCCGTGCTGCTTGGCATTGAGGAGGTCATTCTGTTCAAGATACCTCATTATGTTGATCTCAGAATATGTTCTAAGATTCTACAGCAATACAAAACTGTTAAGGCCTTCGTGGCCCTTGTTGACAAACTGCTTATTGGCTCAGTCCACCACCGGAAATAGAGGGTGATGTTTTGACAATGCCAACCACTCCTGCTGGCGAAACGTCAGTACAATCATCAGATGAACGTCCGCCGAAGAACCCGTGACAGAAGTCAATATTCAGTTGGTTATTCTACAACAAATCGATGTCAAGAATATTGAACGGTAGTTTTGTGGACCTCTTTTACTACCCTTCATTTATGTCGATGCATACATTTCTGCCGATGTTTCCATATTTTGGTGCAGTCCCTGTAGCTATTTCTCTACGCAGGACTATCATATTTTGCACTAGTAATCACGTGCTCATCCTGTTATCGGTATCGCGAATGCAAGCTGCCGGAAATGAGTTTTCTATTTGATTTCGTCGAATAAACCCTTTCACACGCAGACGCGCTTTTTAGTGAAAACTTTCTATCTTCTCAAAAAAGCAATGAACAGTTTGTTCGTTAGGAATGGGCAAGTGTTTGAGGCAGCACTTGGGCGCCGTTTCCATCGCCCTCTGCCACGCAATCGGCTGCTGACACACGAAATCGATTTCGATACAAATGGAGCTTCCTGGAGCGTTAATACCTCGGCTGCACGGCCGCATTGGTGACAGCGTGCGCAAATATCCGCCCGAATAAAACAGTGTTTATTTTGTGCGCATGCAAATATAGGACGCAACCGTTTCGGCGGCCGGCGGAAGTTGGCTGCAGCTGTGCCGATCGGCAGCGAGCCGAGAATCTACACCTCCCGTGACGTCATTCTCACGTTATGCTACTGTAGCGTTAGCGAGGGGGCTGCGAATTTTTTAAATTACAAGCACATACCGAGCAAGGCCCAGGAGCTTCGCTTTCCATTGGTGTTCTGCTCTCCTGGTTTTATTACGGCGGGTGCAAAATTTCATTTAAACCGTACTGTTGAGCTAGACAAATAACTGCTCTTAACGCGTGTGTTCGACAGTTTCTTTTGGCATCAGTATCTTGTTTTCTTTCGCCTCTTCTATATTTAATCTGGGCTGAAATTCTTTTACATGGAAGTCAACAAAACCAAAACATTAAGAGCTTCACACACTATGTGCGTAATATTAAATTTGTAATTTCTGGGCAGATTAAAATTTGGTGGACTGATGATCAAACCTGCTGCAGAGTGAAATAGTCCTCCACGTTTTGTGTGACCCATAGGTATTCTTCCATGAGTGCTAGTCCCCTCAAAGTAAGCCGGCCGTGGTGGCCGAGCGATTCTATGCGCTACAGTCTGGAACCGCGCGACCGCTACGGTCGCAGGTTCGACTCATCCCTCGGGCATGGATGTGTGTCATGTCCTTAGTTTAGTTAGGTTTAAGTATTTCTGAGTTCTAGGGGACTGATGACCTTAGAAGTTTAAGTCCCATAGTTTCACCAACTGCGACATAATCGCGTGTACAAACAGTGATCCAATACTGTAAAATGCTTTTTTAATCCAATCTCCGATCACAAACGAATTCTTTAGACGATGACCGGTTTCAGTCTGTAATGACCATCTTCAGATCTTTTTTACACCATGTCCTAAAGTGATACGGCCATAATGGCATCGTCAAAACATATAAATATTATCACCATAGCATCGTCACACATTTTAAATCTATGTGACGATGCTATACTAATTATATTTATATGTTTTGACGATGCCATTATGGCCGTATCACTTTAGGACATGGTGTGAAAAAGATCTGAAGGTGGTCATTACAGACTGACACCGGTCATCGTCTACAGAATTCATTTGTGATCAGAGACTGGAATAAAAAAGCATTTTAAAGTCCCATAGTGCTTAGAGCCATCTTTTGAACCCTCAAAGTAATCATGGCAACCGTGATGTTTAGAAGGTAGTAGAGAGTTACCGCTGTGAAAGGGGATCGTGATTAATGCCTGGATATTTCAGTAACTAAAAGTATTGACTGAAAAAAGGCAAGGCCTCATGTTCGAGTGCTGGTACGAAACAGTTTGATTGTGCCAGGTCGTTACAAATAATTTCACATTCCGCTCAAAACCGAAGGATTCGTTCTAAGATAATGGTTGACATTGACCAATTGGTACAAATAGTCACTTTTCAGCTCTACTTGATCGTTACTGACGATGTTGTTCAATGGAACCGCAGCGAAGGAATTTAGTAGAAGGTATTGTTAGATATAAAATAACGGCTGAAAATACACAAAGCAGACAGAATAAATTCAATCAAAATCCCAGCACACAATTTTTCTTAGCAGTACTCAAACAACACTGGTGAAATGATGTAATTTAATACAAGCATTTTAAAAACAGGATAAATTAAGAATAGGAAATAACAAGAAATAAGAAAGTCGCTATTCGAAACGTAGTGTAAGGAAGTTAATCATGGGTCTTCATGAAAGAGCTACAAAACAGATAATATGCATCAAAATGGTGTATTTGATGCTATCATCAGTCTACAGAAGTAGAGACAGAATAAGAAAAAGAAGTAACGTAACTGCAAATATGAAGTTTGGAAGTTCGAATGAAGTGAATAAAGTACAGTACCGGCATAGAAAGTGTAGTGTACTCGTCGCCACTATAGTGTTCTCGTACCATAGGAAGTAAGGCAGAGGATTTTTATGAGTGGCTGGTATCCTATTTCTACAATACAAATGTACATATGTATTAATACGGTTATTTATTTAGATGAAAGCTCCTACTTAACTTTAATAGAGAGCATGTGCTATAGTACAAGCTCATCAGTAATAGTCCAAGTTAGCCTCCCTGCTGGTGAGGTACAAGTCCCACTATAGGCACCACTCTGGTCGCTATGTAGCCTAAACCCATCTGCGAATGAATGACAGACGCCAAACTGGATGGTGAGTTAGCGCTTCAGTGACTGAGCGACTGAGCAAGTGAGGCCCTCCGGTCAGCGGCGGCAGCCTAAACACTTGCTGTCGAGAGGGCGTTGGCGGCGTTTTGCCTGTGGAGCGTCTCTCGTGATAGGCGCACTTGATCCACTGCCTAGCCGAATCCATCCTACGCAGAAGCGCTACTGTACTACGGTCCGAAGGCGGATTAATACGGTACTAAATAGGTGGATGAAATTATTGTGACTAGTACCGGACACCAAGCTGAACGCCAGTGTTTTGGGATAATGAGGGTCTCATGAAATGAAGGCATCTGACAAAGCTAATGGTGTTCGCACCATCAGATGGAGGCATTAAGCTCTGCTGCCCTAATGTTGCTGGTTGAGATGAAAAGGCTAAGCGGCAGAATCAGATTTAACTGTCTCCCTACGCCGGCAAATCACAGTCAAAACACTTCATCTACAACTAATCCGAAAGCCATTCTGATGTCAATATCTTTCCCTCTTTTCCTGTTCCATTCACGAATGGCGCGTGGGAAGAATGATTAACAGTAAGCCACCGTGTAAGCTCAAATTGCTCAGATTTCCTCGATGCAGCCGTTTCGCGAGAATTATGTGTGAGGAAATAACATAAGGCTTGCTCTTCTTGAAATATACTCTAGAAATTTCAACACATAACCTCTCCGTAAGGCACAATGCCTCTGTTGTAGAGCCACAATAAGAATATTCGCTACAGCGTGTGTCACAATCACACTAGTTGGCAAACTAAACAATAGGTTTCAGACACCGCACACACACACAAACACACACACACACACACACACACACACACACACACACACACACATGCACAGTTTCAGAAAGAAAAGAAAAGAATGTTAGCGAAGAGATAAAAAAACAATAATACGTTCCACTATAGTGTCGGGGTCTGGCAGGCAACAATGCCAGAAACTAGACTACTTCTTTTTCCTTCTGTGTAACCGCTGAGCTGGACTGATGAATTGGATTATTATTGTTCCTCTTAAAAACATCCAGCGAAAAATCGACGAACAAATGTTGTATCGCTCTCCAAGACGAAGAGTTTCAAAAAGATGCATCCTGCATCAGATGACTAGATCTTTTACAGGAATGTATTTAGAAATTTGAGGTGAATTTTTACTTGTGCTTACGAAAGTTTCAGATTTCTAAAAAACGTTTCGATTTTACGAGGTTTTTTTTTTTACTTTAGGAAAGGTACAAGCCATTTGGCTCCTCTTTTCTCGTTCGTTTGTGGTAAAAAAAGAGTCGACTGGCTGGAAGCTGCTTTTATCGGGCTCTGACAATATAAAAGTAAAAACTGATCACTGAGTTACAGTGGTTGTATGTGCTGACTTGATATTGTTTTCTTGTTATTTTTTTTAATCTGACCTGCTGCTGGCTATATCAGTTTCTTGTTTGGGCGAGCTGCAGTGGTGGGGAGCGCTGCGGATACAGACCAGATCGCATGTAGATCGGCCAAAACGCCCTTCTTGTAAGACACGCGAACGTTGCTTTCTGTAGAACTGCGGCCAGGAAAGCGACAACTGAAGCCACCTTCATGTCGAAGTCGAGAAAGTCGGTTCGGCTACTGTCATACTGGCGCCCGGGTTATTGTGCAGTTTACTGCACGTGTCCATTTTTAACGACCAAGCTGAAAGCATTCATTCTGTACACGAAACTCTGCCACTACCCGTTCGAGTCATGTTAATAAAAATGCTATCAGCAGATAAACATCTCCTGGCTTCCTACTCTTCCCCTTCCCCCCCCCCCCTGAAAAAAATGACATGTAGAAACAGCTCTGAATACTACCAGTTCAGAAAACGCTACAGAAATGATAGCTAGCCTCAAGAACAATTTTTTGTTTTTCCCAGGTCTTAAATGCAAGGCTAGTTACTGCTTGAGAGGACATCAACTGATCAAACTGGTATTATGTCAGGAGGATGTAACATGTAGCGGGAAGTCTTTTAAAAAAGAGGGGACGAAATTGAGATCGCTGACTGTTTAGCGTTTCATGCCTTCTTGGAGGGATACGCCGTTAAGCAAACATTCACACCATTGATGGGGTGATGTAACTTTAAATAGTATTGATTTCTCAGATTCTTGGTGAAAAGTGGGCAGCCGGCTGCTGTGGTAAAGCGGTTCTAGGCGCTTCAGTCCGGAACCACGAGGCTGCTACGGTCGCAGGTTCGAATCCTGCCTCGGGCATAGATGTGTGTGATGTCCTTAGGTTCGTTAGGTTTGAGTAGTTCTAAGTTCTAGGGGACTGATGACCTCAGATGTTAAGTCCCACATTGCTCAGACCCATTTGAAACTTTTTTTTTTTTTTAAGTGGGCAGCAGTCAGTTCTTCACTAACTAGAAACAGAGACGTCATCTCTGAACTTACCGCTGGTGGCATCCTCAAATGGAACAGCTTGCTGGGATACGATATTGGAGTCGCGAACGTAGCTAGCTCCCATTTGTTAGGACACTCACAAGTTCTAAATTCAGATTCATGACCTGATTTATTGTCGCACGTTCATCAGCGCATCCTCAGATGCATGGGCTTCTTTGGTTCTCTTTTCTGACAAGCAGTGACTAATTGTTGAGTAAACAAGTTGAGATAAATTTCACAGTCAGATGAACCCCGGTTAAGTAACTTTGCCAACCGATAGTTCCATTGTCTAATCCTCGTGGTTAATTGTACGTTTGTAAGTGTAGTGATTTCATAATTTATTTATATTCTTATCCATTCTAGTGGTTTCGTAATTAACTAAAGAGTTCATTTAATTCTTGTCTTCATCATCACATTTATTACTTTTCAACGACAAAAAGGATATTCGAGACCATAAGTTAACTACTAGGGGCACTGTCTCTCAAAGCGTTAATCCAGCCATTGTGTTCATTTAAACCAAATTCGGGGCTCACGTGTGTGTGTGTGTGTGTGTGTGTGTGTGTGTGTGTGTGTTTCACGGTTAGTTATGACTCAGTTCAGTCCATTTCTCGCACGCGGAGTTTGCACGTACATGCACGCACAAGCTTGGAGTACTTTTTACAATTACATTCAGGACCATAGTTTTCATTTACGTATCACAAATGTTCCGTGTACCTTCCGCCGGATAGGCAACAAAATTCCAAACGCAAGCTAAAGTCGCTCCTTACCTTTGTATACATGTCTGGAATTGAGGCATTCACTGTTGCTGCATGTGGCATTGCACCCAAAGTTGTTTGGAAGGGTCGCACTTATACAGTATGTTCCAGAAATTCTTGAAAAAGGAATAATCATGTGATGTGTGCGGCCACTCAGTCGATGAGATGTCCATAGTTTCTTTACTGATGATTCATCGTTGAGGTATCTCACTGATAGAATGCTCTTCCATGTAGTTGCCAGTGTCGTGGTGTTCTGTCCTGTAGAAAATTAAGTGTTCAGGTAGTTTAATGTCGTCAGCATATCAACAGTACTGTGTAGAACTGAAACGTAGGGCACTTGGAAAGTGAAACGAGCTGAAATATGCTTGTAAACAAGGGTGTCCAAAATATACAAAAACAAATACTACAAGAACAAATTCAAACTTTAAAGAAGTGTAACAAGTTAATTTTTGTCAAGTGACTGGCACTGAAACTTCGTTGATATTGCGTATCATTTAGTCACTATATCTGCTCTATTCTTCTCAGTTTCTCATAAGATCTAAGAGCTATTATTTACGAGTTAAAACAGCAATTTATATTCAAGTGGTTAAGTACATTTAGTTAGTGATTAGTACTTAGTGAGCTGAACTGCGACATCATCAGCGTTCCTTCATGAAACAGAGACGAGACTTCCTGCCAGTTTAAAACTGTGTGTCGGATCGAGACTTCCACTCTGAACCTTTGCCTTTCGCGGGCAAGTGCGCTACCAACTGAGCTACCCAAGCATAATTCACGAGCCGTCCTCATAGCTTTACTTCTTGAAGGATTGCTAATAGAACAAGTTTCTCTGCAGAACTTTTGTGAAGTTTGAAGGGTAGCAGATGAGGTACTGGTGGAAGTCCAACTATGAGGACGGGTCGTGCTTGATTTACTAAAATCCAAGGACCTGAGTTCGAGTCCCAGTCCGGCACACAGTTTTAAACTGTCATTATGTTTCATATCGCAGCACACTCCGCTGCAGAGTGAAAATTCGTTCTAAGCAGAGACAACGTTCGTTAAAATGTGTTAAAACAACAAATTCTAATAACAACAGAAGTTCAAAGCACTATGGATAAGCTTGTTCAGGAAGAATTGCTAAAGCACCAGTACCATCCAGATTTTATAGCCTGCCTAAGGTGCACAAGGAAGGGGTTCCTCTACGTCCAATAGTCAGCAATACTGGCGCAGCCACATATCTCACTGCTCAACACTTTAAGAAGATGCTCTCGCCATATCAGGGGAAGTGCGCCCATCACATTCGCAATTCAGAAATGGTCAGTTTCGACGTGGTATCCCTATTCAACCGCTTACCACTGAGTGATGCACTTGAGCTAATGTTAGAAAAGTTCGACGGTCCTCTCCCGGACTTATTCAGATACATACTGACTTAGACGTATTTCCTATATGGGATTCAATTCTACGAGAAAACGGAAGGGGTGACAATGGGCAGCCCGCTCTCAGAGGTGGTGGCCAATCTTTTTATGGAAATATTTGAAGGGGACTCACTTACATCGGCCCCGGGCCAACCGAAATGCTTTTTCAGATACGTGTATCACACCTTTATCATATGGCCCCACGAGAGGGAAAAGCTCCATGTTTGCTTGGACCATCTAAACTCATGCCACCCTAATATTAAATTCACCATGGAACTGGAGAAAGGTGGACTACTCGCTTTTCACTACTCGCTTTTCTAGATGCACAGTTAAGAGGAAAGGGGATGGTACCTTCAGTCACAGTGTGTTCCGCAAACCCACTCACACCGACTTGTACCTGCAAGCCACCAGTTGCCACCACCCGGCACAGAAAAAAGGTGTACTCAGAACACTGATTCACTGGGTACGAACTCTGTCAGTCCCGGATAATTTGACGATGGAGATAGAACATCTACAATCTATGTTTTACAAAAATGGATACTCTTCCTTAGATGTTCAAAATGGGCTGCGCCCTGTTTCGCCACCAGGGGTTCCTGAAGAGATACAAGAAGAAATGCAAAAGGGTGCACATTTGCCATATGTTGGGCCAATATCTGCCAAAATCATCAGAATTTTCCTCAGACATAACATTAAAAGCGTGTTCCATCCAGCCACCAAGATTAAGGCTCTGCTAGGCAGTGTGATAGATGACCTGCGTCTACAGAAACAGGGTGTTTACCACGTACCATGTGAATGTGGGATGGCTTCCATCGGCGAGACGACCAGGATCGTTGACATAAGGTGCAAAGAGCACCAAAGGCACACCAGGCTGAGACAGGCGACCAAGTCAGCGATTGACGAACATTATTTAGAACTCAATCATTCTATGAAGTATAATGATGCCAATATTTTAACACAAACATCGAGATACTGGGACAGCGTCATCAAAGAACCTATTGAGATTAAGGTCGCGAAGAATCTCATTAAACGGGACACCGGTTTCCATCTGAGCTCGGCTTGGAACCCAGCACTCTATCTTCTGAAGTAACGTAGGAAACGTCCAGACCCCAAGGGACACAAGTATAAAGATGGAATTAGGGGTAACAGCCCAGTACATGTAACAAAGGACGTACGTGAAATGGTACCTCAGACAAAAGACGCAGTATCTCAGGGCGTTCTTCCGAGTCTCGAGCGACAATTTGAACAGAATTGGCCAGAAAATGATACTGCAGCCGCTCCTGGGGGACAAGAACTTCAGACGGAACGCTTAAAGGCACACCACGGTATCAGAACGTCTCAAAAAATGGTTCAAATGGCTCTGGCACTATGGGAATTAATACCTGAGGTCATCAGTCCCCTATAACCTAGAACTACTTCATCCTAATTAACCTAAGGACATCACACACATCCATGCCCGAGACAGGATTCGAACCTGCGACCGTAGCAATCGCGCAGTTCCGGAGTGAAGCGTCTAGTACCGAGAACGTCTCAATTCACAGAAGGACTCAAATGACGACAATCGGCAGATAAAACGTCTAGCACAGCATGGGAGACATTCAGAACTTAATTCAGCTATATTGACAACGGATAATAGCCACAGCGTTCGTAACAGCCACTGCTAGAAGAAAACGCTACAGCTATTGCTATTGGTCGGCGCATACCACGGACAGAGCGCCAGATGCGGCGCGAACCGCAGAGGGAACGTCTTAGCAGAACGTAAGCATAAATATCGGACTCGTTCCACAGTGGAATCAGTATCAGACACCACCTGAAGAAGACTGCGAGTCACGCAGTTGAAATATCGTGCAGGAAAGACGCGAATAACTGTTAGAAACCCGATTAATGAACATCACAAAGCCTCGCCGGGAAAGCCTGAAGAATTCCATCTTACACTGTTGAATCCATGCAAACGAATGGTACAGTCGTACTCAAAAGAATCCGAACGACCTGAATTGTATTTCGCCTGATTCACATGCAACCGGCATAACACGGCTGTCTAGCAGGTCCTCTAATCGCTTGTTGGTACAGTCGTTTGACTATTGAAAATGGTTCCAACAAGTCACCACAAGAAAACACTGCTCTGTATCACAGTAACTCAAGATGTAAAGTAATACCAAGATGTTACAAATATCAGGGAACACCTTATCACAGATAAGACTGTCCTTAAGGCTTGTAAGCTCACGTTTATTCCAATAAATGACATACCTGAAATATTACCACTCTCATTATTACGTCAGATACGTTATGCACTTAGTAAGTTCGTCGTATTCATGATTTACTCTTTAAAGTAACATACAGTACGTATTATTAAACACAAAATGACATTAAAAATTTAAGTTATCCACGAGCAGCTAGTTGAGAATATGTATGAAATTCAAATGACACAACGAACCGTCTCGTTCTGCGTATGGATTCAAACTCAGGTCAGGCAGACTAACCAAAGATTTCGTGACTGACGCAAACTTACAGTCATTCCTGATTAGGCATACATAGAGTGATATACCTCGATTTTAGACAGTATCACTTAGCAAATATCAACTTTAAATTACATAACGCAAACATTTTTAACGGACGCGAATTCCTACACAGCATCTCTTGTCCCTGTTAACGAACTACGAGAGATGTTAAATATTGCTTCTTCACAAGTAACTTACTTGAAATTCTGTGAGGTAAAGCCTTGTGTTGGACAGGGGTTCGAACCCAGAACCTAATCGGATTGATATCGAGGCACAATCAACTGTGACATATCGGATTTTCTCAGCAGTAACTAGATGTTTTAACTGAAAAGACGAGACGAAACAATAATTTTTTCCTTCCCAGGACTCCAACCCGGCACCTATCACTGTTATATTCTAGAGAAAACGAACGTTAAATATGGGTTTGTTGCACCAGCAGCGACATGTGAGCATGTTTGAACTAGAAATAATATGACGAAGAGTTCAGTGCTCACAGGGAATAGAGCCCCACACATATCGTCGTTGACTACACACAAAGAGACGTCAGCTACCGAATTTTTCTCCACCAGCATCTTAAACTTACAGCGATCTCGCAAATAGTTCTGTGTCCCACTGGGAGTCAAAAACGTCAGATATCGTTAGTCTCGACAACGAATGAAAATACATTAAAAATCAAAATTATTATCCACCAGAAGATAGGTGTTCTCATGCTAGAGCTTGATAATACGTAATGAAATCATTAGTGCTGGGACAGGATTCGAACTCATTCAAGCGTAATATGTGGAAATGTTAAGGAATCTGCAATTCTGAACAAAACAACAAATTGTAGCCGAGTTGTATTGTCACGAAGGGATCAAATTCCGCGTTAAGGGCGGTCTGAGTTGCATTGTCAGTTCAGAACCAATTTTATCGACATACAGAAGCTAAGATAAAAGATGGAATAAGTGTCCTGTGACCCTACATACCGTTTGTTTCGTCACTAGAAATGAATAACTACTATAAGAAAGGTTACTGGTGATAGAGTTTCTACATGTCGCCACTCCAGACTTTATTGTGGTTCAACCTAACGTCTACTTGGCAGCGAAGCAATATCATTTTTAATGTGAATTTCAGACCACACTGCCATTATATCTTTTTCACTTGGTGTAGCCAGATGAGAATGGAATCTTTCTCTCCCTATCTAAAATCATTGACGGAAGTGGGAATCGAACCCAGACCACAGGTATAAGAATCTATCATCAGTCCAACATACCATCAAATCCTCAATTCCGTTACTCATTTTTCTACCATAACACCGTTCCGCCGCACTGAATGAAACTTCTGATGGTGGTGGTGGTTGTTGGGACGTTTAAGGGGGCCTAAACAGCTAAGGTCATCAGTCCCCCGAAAATTCTGACACACAGGCTCCCTGTAGTAGATTGTAGCGTGTTCAGTAAATTCATTTACTTGGTTGACCGAATCACCATGAACTAGCTGCCTCGGCTACCCAGTTCATACATTCGACTCTATTTTGAAATCACCGAAATAAAATCTCGTAACTGCCACCTACACAGAACTGCCAACGGTGTAGGATGCAGAAATTCAAATAGGAAGTGTTTCTTTCCACTTGAGCTATTCTATTGCGCTATCTGTTTGTAGAAAACGTCGTGCAGCGCAAAAGAAAAGCTGTAACTGTTTCTCTCAGAAGTCTAGACCCGGCCATTTGCATTATCTCGCAGCGTTGTGGTGTGCAGAAGTTCTGGAGGCATTGTTGTTCAGCTCTGGAGCTGTTGTAGGTATGTGTCAGCTAGTAGCGTAATGGTAAGTGTCGTGCACCGTAGATAAGACGTCGCGACTTCGATTACATTTACTGCTAAATTTTTTTAAAACGCAATTTGCTGTCTGCTGAAGTTACCAATCTAATGGAACTTTGAACATAATTCCCTTCACTTCTCAACCCAAAAGAGTCGCATGTGGAAAAAGGGCTAACTTCTGTGACATTTTGTTCTTTTCACGTTTAATAGACAGGCAGGCAGCAGATGCATCTCGAAGCTTTTGTATTATGTATGGGGAGAGCGCATCGTGCCCCAATACGTCAGAAAAGTATTTTCTACATTAGCTGTCGTGTGGTAGTGGCATTTTATTCTTCTCCAAACATTGTTTGACAGCTTTAACTCAGAACAAGTTTTCTACATGCATGTAAACAATGAACTGCATGTGCATTGTCAGACCGTTATAGATTACATCAGAGAATTCGCATATATCGTTGATGATTAATTTCGCTCTCATGTTTACTATTGTTTCGACAACATTAAAGGAAATCAATGATATATGCGAATTCTCTGATGTTATCTATAACATTCTGACAATGCACATGCAGTTAATTGTTTACATGCATGTAGAAAACTTGTTTTGAGTTAAAGCTGTCAAACAATGTTTCTAGAAGAATAAAATGCCACTACCACACGACAGCTAATGTAGAAAATACTTTTCTGACGTATTTGGGCACGATGCGCTCTCCCCATACATAATACAAAAACTTCGAGATGCGTCTGCTGCCTGCCTGTCTATTAAACGTGAAAAGAACAAAATGTCACAGAAGTTAGCCCTTTTTCCACATGCGACTCTTTTGGGTTGAGAAGTGAAGGGATTTATGTTCAAAGTTCCATTAGATTGGTAACTTCGGCAGACAGCAAAATTGCGTTTTAAAAAATTTAGCAGTAAATGTAATCGAAGTGGCGGCGTTTTATCTACGGTGCACGACTCTTACCATTACGCTACTAGCTGACACACACCTACAACAGCTCCAGAGCTGAACAACAATGCCTCCAGAACTTCTGCATACCACAACGCTGCGAGATAATGCAAATGGCCGGGTCTAGACTTCTGAGAGAAACAGTTACAGCTTTTCTATTGCGCTGCACGGCGTTTTCTACAAACAGATAGCGCAATAGAATAGCTCAAGTGGAAAGGAACACTTCCTATTTGAATTTCTGCATCCTACACCGTTGGCAGTTCTGTGTAGGTGGCAGTTACGAGATTTTATTTCGGTGATTTCAAAATAGAGTCGAATGTATGAACTGGGTAGCCGAGGCAGCTAGTTCATGGTGATTCGGTCAACCAAGTAAATGAATTTACTGAACACGTTACAATCTACTACAGGGAGCCTGTGTGTCAGAATTTTCGAGGGACTGATGACCTTAGCTGTTTAGGCCCCCTTAAATGTCCCAACAACCACCACCACCATCAGAAGTTTCATCCAATGCGGCGGAACGGTGTTATGGTAGAAAAATGAGTAACGGAATTGAGGATTTGATGGTATGTTGGACTGATGATAGATTCTTATACCTGTGGTCTGGGTTCGATTCCCACTTCCGTCAATGATTTTAGATAGGGAGAGAAAGATTCCATTCTCATCTGGCTACACCAAGTGAAAAAGATATAATGGCAGTGTGGTCTGAAATTCACATTAAAAATGATATTGCTTCGCTGCCAAGTAGACGTTAGGTTGAACCACAATAAAGTCTGGAGTGGCGACATGTAGAAACTCTATCACCAGTAACCTTTTTTATACTAGTTATTCATTTCTAGTGACGAAACAAACGCTATGTAGGGTCACAGGACACTTATTCCATCTTTTATCTTAGCTTCTGTATGTCGATAAAATTGGTTCTGAACTGACAATGCAACTCAGACCGCCCTTAACGCGGAATTTGATCCCTTCGTGACAATACAGCTCGGCTACAATTTGTTGTTTGTTCAGAACTGCAGATTCCTTAACATTTCCACATATTACGCTTGAATGAGATCGAATCCTGTCCCAGCACTAATGACTTCATTATGTATTATCAAGCTCTAGCATGAGAACACCTATCTTCTGGTGGATAATAATTTTGATTTTTAATGCATTTTCATTCGTTGTCAACACTAACGATATCTGACGTTTTTGACTCCCAATGGGACACAGAACTATTTGCGAGATCACTGTAAGTTCAAGATGTTATTCCAAGCTGCTGGTGGAGAAAAATTCGGTAGCTGACGTCTCTTTGCGTGTAGTCAACAACGATATGTGTGGGGCTCTATTCCCTGTGAGCACTGAACTCTTCGTCATATTATTTCTAGTTCAAACATGCTCACATGTCGCTGCTGGTGCAACAAACCCATATTTAACGTTCGTTTTCTCTAGAATATAACAGCGATAGGTGCCGGGTTGGAGTCCTGGGAAGGAAAAAATTAATGTTTCATCTCGTCATTTCAGTTAAAACATCTAGTTACCGCTGAGAAAATCCGATATGTCACAGTTGATTGTGCTTCGATATCAATCCGATTAGGTTCTGGGCTCGAATCCCTGTCAAACACAAGGCTTTACCTCACAGAATTTCAAGTAAGTTACTTGTGAAGAAGCATTATTTAACAACTCTCGTAGTTCGTTAACAGGGACAAGAGATGCTGTGTAGTAATTCACGTCCGTTAAAAATGTTTGCGTTATGTAATTTAAAGTTGATATTTGCTAAGTGATACTGTCTAAAATCGAGGTATATCACTCTCTGTATGCCTAATCAGGAATGACTGTTAGTTTGCGTCAGTCACGAAATCTTTGCTTAGTCTGCCTGACC
The DNA here is from genome assembly GCF_021461385.2 of Schistocerca piceifrons. Taxonomy (NCBI): domain Eukaryota; kingdom Metazoa; phylum Arthropoda; class Insecta; order Orthoptera; family Acrididae; genus Schistocerca; species Schistocerca piceifrons. The sequence goes on along the minus strand of NC_060138.1, from coordinate 502,670,708 downwards.
TGGGTTTGAATCCATATGCAGAACGAGACGGTTCGTCGTGTCATTTGAATTTCATACATATTCTCAACTAGCTGCTCGTGGATAACTTAAATTTTTAATGTCATTTTGTGTTTAATAATAAGTACTGTATGTTACTTTGAAGAGGTAATCATGAATACGACGAACTTACTACGTGCATAACGTATCTGACGTAATAATGAGAGTGGTAACATTTCAGGTATGTCATTTATTGGAATAAACGTGAGCTTACAAGCCTTAAGGACAGTCTTATCTGTGATAAGGTGTTCCTTTATATTTGTAACATCCTGGTGTTACTTTACATCTTGAGTTACTGTGATACAGAGCAGTGTTTTCTAGTGGTGACTTTTTGGAACCATTTTCAATAGCCAAACGACTGTACCAATGAGCGATTAGAGGACCTGATAGATAGCCGCATTATGCTGGTTGCATGGCGAAATACAATTCAGGTCGTTCGGCTACTTTTGAGCATGAATGTACATGTCGTGTTTTCCAGATTGTAAGCCGCTACTGCTTATAAGCCGTACCCATTAATTTTGAGGAAGAAATTTAAAAAATGTATTTTGCGCGAAAATAATTGAGAGAAAAATATTCCCAGACATTTACTTGCAGTAAGATTGCACACGGCGTCTATGGGTAGTGTCTTTGATTACCAATCAAAAGATCGTCTGTCCCCCGGTCGAAACACCCAGACGCTTAAATTCTGATTAATAATGAGCATTGGCGGCCGAAAACTTTCCCCATAAGAAGTCACCCTCGTTCTGTCAACAGCTTTGTCAAAGAGAGTGGAGGAGTGGGCGGAGGTTCAGGGCACTCTCTTGTCCTTGCGGTGGGAAACTGCCACTAAAGGCGGAAGAATGAGCATTGATCTACGGCATGAGTATGCAGAAGGTAAAGGAGATCACTACATTAAAGACACATAACTTTTATCAGTAGGACGTGTGGCCAGTAACTGAAAAAGTGTCATGATCATCTCTCCATTGGCATAAGATTCCGGAGTAGTCACCCATTCAGGTCTCCGGGGGCGGCCTGCTACGTTGGAGGTGACCATGAGAAAAGGATTTAACAACTAACGGAAAGATAACGTTCTACGAAGCGTGGAATATCAGAAGTTTGAACGAAGTAGGGAAACTAGAAAATATGGAAAGGGAGATGTAAAGGCCCAATCTATAGTAGGGGTCAGTAATGTGAAATGGAAAGAAGAGAAGGATTTCTGGTGGGATGAGTATAGGGTAATATCAACAGCAGCAGAAAATGGTATAACGGGAAGAGGATTCGTTATGAATATGAAGGTAGGGCGGAGAATATTACTGTAAAAAGTTCAGTGGTAGGGGTGTCCTTGTCAGAATACATAGCAAACTAACTCCGACAACGATTGTTCAGGTATACATGCTAGCGTCGCAAGCTGAAGATGAAGAGATAGAGAAAGAATATGAATATAGAACGAGTAATTCAGTCTGTAAATTGAGATGAAGATCTAATAGTCATGGCGGGATGGAATGCAGTTGTATGGAAAGGAGTAGAAGAAAAGGTTACAGGAGAATATAGGATTCGGACAAGGAATGAGAGAGAAGAAAGAGTCATTGAGTTCTGTAAAAAATTTCAGCTAATAATAGCGAATATTCTGTTCAAGTATCACAAGAGGAGCAGATATACTCAGAAAATTCAGGATGATACGGGAAGATTTCAGTAAGATTAAGTCATGGTCAGACAGAGATTCCGAAATCAGATACTGGATTGTAAACCGTACCCAGGAGCACATAGACACTCAGAACACAATGTAGTTGCGATGAAGATTGGCTTAAGTTCAAGAGTTTAGTCAGGAAGAACCAATAAGCAAAGAAGTAGGATACAGAACTACATAGGAATTACGAGATACGCTTGAATTTTTCTAATGCTATAGATACAGCAATAAGGAACAGCTTAGTAAGCAGTATAGTTGAAGAGAAATGGACATCTCTAAAAAGAGCCATCACAGAAGTTGGAACGAGAAACATAGGTACACGGAAGGTAACTGCGAATGAAGCATGAATAACAGAAGAAAGACTTCAGTTGATCGATGAAAGAAGTATGTACAAAAATGAAATAAATAGCAAGTGCAGGAAACCTAAGACGAAATGTTGGCATGAAAATGTGTAGAAATAGAGAAGGAAATGATTGTCAGAAGAACTAACTTAGCATATTGGAAAGTCAAAACAAGCTTCATTGAAATTGAAAGCAAGGGTGGTAACATTAAGAGTGCAACGGGAATTCCATTGTTAAATGCAGCCGAGAGAGCGGATAGCTGGAAGGAGTACGTTGAAGGCCTCTATGAGGGTGGAGGTTTGTCTGACCTGATAGAAGAAGAAACAGGAGTGGATTTGGGAGAGATAAAGGATACAGTACTAGAATTAGGATTTAAGAGAGCCTTGGAGGACTTAAGATTAAATAAGGAACAGGGGATACGCAACATTCCATCAGAATTTCTAAAATAATTGAAGGAAGTGGCAACAGAACGACTATTCATGTTAGTGTGAAGAATAAATGAGTCTGCCGACATACCACATGACTTTCAGAAAAGTATCATCCACACAATTCCTTCGACTGCAAGAGATGACACGTGCGAAAATTATCGTTCAGTCAGCTGAATGGCTCAAGCATCCGAGTTGTTGATAAGAATGATATACAGAATAATGGAAAAGAAAACTGAGGATGTGTTAGATGACGATCAGTTTGGCTTTAGAAAGATTAAAGGCACCAGAGACGCAACTATGACGTTGCAGTTGGTAATGGAAGCAAGACTAAAGAAAAGTCAAGGAACGTTCATAGAATTTGTCTGGGAAAAAGCGTTCGAAAATGTCAAATCTTGCAAGATCTTCGAAATTCTGAGAAAAATAGGGGTACGCTTTAGGGAGAGAGGGTTAATAATACAATATATACAAAAGGCAAGACGGTATAATTCGAGTGGACAACCAAAAAGGAAGTGCTCGGATTAGAAAGAATCTAAGACAGGGATGACGTCCCTACTATCTAAACTGTACATCGAAGAAGCAATGTTGTAAATAAAAGAAAGATTGAGGAGTGAAATTAAAAAAGGTGAAGGACATCAATGATACGATTCGCTGAAGACGTTACTATCCTGATGAAGAATTAAATGATCTGCTGTTAGGGATGAACAGTCTAATGAGTACAGATTATGAACTGAGAGTAAATCGAAGAAAAACTAAAGTAATGAGAAGTAGCAGAAATGAAAACAGTGATAAAATTAACATTAGGATTGATGGTCCTGAAGGGGATGATGTTAAGGAATTCTGCTACCTAGGCAGCAAGATAACCAATGACGGACGGAGCAAATACAAACCAGCAGTGGCGCAAAGGGCATTCCTAGCCAAGAGAAGTCTATTAGTATCCATAATGGCCCTTAATTTGAGAAAGAATTTTCTGAGAATGTATGTGTGGAGCTCAGTATTGTATGTTAGAGAAACATATACTGTGGGAAAAACACGAACTGAAGAGAATCATAGCATTTGAGACGTGGTGCTGCAGGCGAATACTGAAAAGCCGGCCGAAGTGGCCGTGCGGTTAAAGGCGCTGCAGTCTGGAACCGCATGACCGCTACGGTCGCAGGTTCTAATCCTGCCTCGGGCATGGATGTTTGTGATGTCCTTATGTTAGTTAGGTTTAACTAGTTCTAAGTTCTAGGTGACTAATGACCTCAGCAGTTGAGTCCCATAGTGCTCAGAGCCATTTGAATACTGAAAATTATGTGGTCTATTATGATAAAGAAAGAGGAGGTTCTGCACAAAATCGGAAAGGAAAGGAAAGGAATAAGTGAAAAACACTGACAAGGAGAAGGGACAGGATGACAAGACATCCGTTAAGTGATCAGAGAATGACTTCCATGGTACTAGAGCGAGCTGTAGAGGATAAAAACTGACGAAAACAAAGATTGAATACATCCAATAAATAATTGAGGACGTAGGTTCAAATTGCTACTATGAGTTGAAGAAGTTGGCACAGGAGAGGAATTCGTGGCGTTCCGCATCAAACCAGTCAAAAGACTGACGATCCAAAAGAAAATAACATAAAATAAAGACATAGGTATACTATGTGATCAAAGGAATCCGGACACCCCCAAAAACATACTTTTTCATATTAGGTGCATTGTGCTGCTACCTACTGCCAGGTACTCCAAATCAGCGACCTCAGTAGTCATTAGAGGCCGTGAGAGAGCAGAATGGATCACTCCGCGGAATTCACGGATTTCGAAAGTGGTCATGTGATGGAGTGACACTTGTATCATACGTCTGTACGCGAGATTTCTACACTCCTAAACATCCCTAGACCCACTGTTTCAGATGTGATAGTGAACTGGAGCCGTGAAAGAACACATACAGCAGAAAAGCGTACAGGCTGATCTCGTCTCTTGACAGAGATCGCCAACAGTTGAACAGGGTCGTAATGTATAATAGGCAGACATCCATTCAGACCATCACACAGAAATTCCAAACTGCATCACGATCCACTGTAAGTACTACGACAGTTAGGCGAGAGGTGAGAAAACTTAGATTTCATGGTCGATCGGCTGCTCATAAGCCACACATCACGCCAGTAAATGCCAAACGACGCCTCGCTTGGTGTAAGGAGCGTAAACATTGGACGATTGAACAGTGTAAAAACATTGTGTGGAGTGACGAATCACGGTACACAACGTGGCGATCCGATGGCAGGTTGTGCGTATGGCGAATACCCCGTGAACGTCATCTGCCAGTGTGTGTAGTGCCAACAGTAAAATTCCGAGGCGGTGGTGTAATGGTGTGTTCGTGTTTTCCAGGGAGGGAGCTTGCACCCCTCGTTGTTTTGCGTGGCACTATCACAGCACAGGCCCACACTGATGTTTTAAGCAGCTTCTAGCGACCCACTGTTTAAGAGCGATTCGAGGATGGCGATTTCATCTTTCAGCACGATCGAGCATCTGTTCATAATGCATCGACTATGGTAGAGTGGTTGCACGACAATAACAGCCCTGTAATAGACTGGCCTGTACAGAGTCCTTACTTGACTCCTATAGAACACTTTTGGGATGCTTCGCACAGCTGACTTCGTGCCAGGCCTTACCGACCGACATCGTTACCTCTCCTGAGTGCAGTTCTCCGTGAAGAATGAGCTGTCATTCCCCAAGTAACCATCCAGCACCTGTCTGAATGTACGCCTGCGAGAGTGGAAGCGTTTATCACGGCTAAGGGTGGGCCAACGCCATACTGAATTTCGGCATTACCAACGGAGTGCGTCGCGAATATATATATATATATATATATATATATATATATATATATAAGAACAAATGTTTATGGTAGATAAACTATGTAAAAAAAATGTATCGGAGCACCAGGCTGAAAATCACTTACAAGTTCGTGGCGCACTCCGTCGGTAATGCGGAAATTCAGTATGGCGTTGGCCCACCCTTATATATATATATATATATATATAATTATATGCGTATTGGACAAGCAGTAAATGAAACAAATTAAAAATTTGGAGTAGGAATTAACATCCATGGAGAAGAAATAAATATTTTGAGGTTTGCCGTCGACACTGTAATTCTGTCAGAGACAGCTAAAGACCTGCGAAAGGAGGATATAAAAAGAACATCGACAAAAGCCATAAGAGCATAATGGAATGCAGTCGAATTAAGTTAGGTGATGCTGAGGGAATTCGATTAGGATATCAGACACTTATAGTAGTACATGAATTTCGCTGTTTGGGAAGCAAAATAACTGATGACTGTCGAGGTAGGAAAGATACAAAATGTATAATGGGTATGGCAAGGAAATGGTTTCTGAAGAAGAGAAATTTGTTAATATCGAGTATAGATTTAATTGTCAGGAACTCTTTTCTGAAAGTATGTGTATGGAGTATAGCCATGTATGCAAGTGAAACATGGACGATAACTAGTCCCGACAAGAAGAGAACTGAAGTTTTCGAAATATGATGCTACAGAAGAATGCTGAAGATTAGATGGTTGTTGTTGTTGTTGTCTTCAGTCCTGAGACTGGTTTGATGCAGCTGTCCATGCTACTCTCTCCTGTGCAAGCTTCTTCATCTCCCAGTACTTACTGCAACCTACATTCTTCTGAATCTGCTTAGTGTATTCATCTCTTGGTCTCCCTCTATGATATTTACCTTCCACGCGCCCTCCAATGCTAAATTTGTGATTCCTTGATGCCTCAGAACATGTCCTACCAACAGGTCCCTTCTTCTTGTCAAGTTGTGCCACAAACTCCTCTTCTCCCCAATTCTATTCAATACCTCCTCATTAGTTATGTGATCTACCCATCTAATCTTCAGCATTCTTCTGTAGTACCACATTTCGAAAGCTTCTATTCTCTTCTCGTCCAAACTATTTATCGCCCATGTTTCACTTCCATACATGGCTACACTCCATACAAATACTTTCAGAAACGAGTTCCTGACACTTAAATCTATACTCGATGTTAACAAATTTCTCTTCTTCAGAAAGGCTTTCATTGCCATTACCAGTCTACATTTTATATCTTCTCTACTTCGATCATCATCAGTTATTTTGCTCCCCAAATAGCAAAACTCCTTTACTACTTTAAGTGTCTCATTTCCTAATCTAATTCCCTCAGCATCACCCGACTTAATTCGATTACATTCCATTATCCTAGTTTTGCTTTTGTTGATGTTCATCTTATACCCTCCTTTCAAGACACTGTCCATTCCGTTCAACAGCCCTTCCAAGTCCTTTGCTGTCTCTGACAGAATTACAATGTCATCGGCGAACCTCAACGTTTTTATTTCTTCTGCATGGACTTTAATACCTACTCCGAATTTTTCTTTTGTTTCCTTTACTGCTTGCTCAATATACAGATTGAATAACATCGGGGACAGGCTACAACACTGTTTCACTCCCTTCCCAACCGCTGCTTCCCTTTCATGCCCCCCCCCCCCCCTCTCCGACTCTTATAACTGCCATCTGGTTTCTGTACAAATTGTAAATAGCCTTTCGCTCCCTGTATTTTACCTCTGCCACCTTTAGAATATGAAAGAGAGTATTCCAGTCAACATTGTCAAAAGCTTTCTCTAAGTCAACAAATGCTAGAAATGTAGGTTTGCCTTTCCTTAATCTATTTTCTAAGATGAGTCGTAGGGTCAGTATTGCCTCACGTGTTCCAATATTTCTGCGGAATCCAAACTGATCCTCCCCGAGGTCGGCTTCTACCAGTTTTTCCATTCGTGTGTAAAGAATTCGCGTTAGTATTTTGCAGCTATGACTTATTAAACTGATAGTTCGGTAATTTTCACATCTGTCAACACCTGCTTTCTTTGGGATTGGAATTATTATATTCTTCTTGAAGTCTGAGAGTATTTCGCCTGTCTCGTACATCTTGCTCACCAGATGGTAGAATTTTGTCAGGACTGGCTCTGCCAGGGCCGTCGGTAGTTCCAATGGAATGTCGTCTACTCCCGGGGCCTTGTTTCGACTCTGGTCTTTCAGTGCTCTGTCAAACTCCTCATGCTGTATCGTATCTCCCATTTCATCTTCATCTACATCCTCTTCCATTTCCATAATATTGTCCTCAAGTACGTCGCCTTTGTATAGATCCTCTATATACTCGTTCCACCTTTCTGCTTTGCCTTCTTTTCTTAGAACTGGGTTTCCATCTGAGCTCTTGATATTCATACAAGTGGTTCTCTTTTTCTCCAAAGGTCTCTTTAATTTTCCTGTAGGCAGTATCTATCTTACCCCTATTGAGATAAGCCTCTACACCCTTACATTTGCCTCTAGCCATCCCTGCTTAGCCATTTTGCACTTCCAGTCGATCTCATTTTTGAGACGTTTGTATTCCCTTTTGCCTGCTTCATTTACTGCGTTTTTATATTTTCTCCTTTCATCAATTAAATTCAATATTTCTTCTGTTACCCAAGGATTTCTACTAGCCTTCGTCTTTTTACCTACTTGATCCTCTGCTGCCTTCACTACTTCAACCCTCAGAGCTACCCATTCTTCTTCTACAGTATTTATTTCCCCCATTCCTGTCAATTGTTCCCTTATGCTCTCCCTGAAACTCTGTACAACCTCTGGTTTAGTCAGTCTATCCAGGTCCCATCTCCCTGAATTCCCACCTTTTTTCAGTTTCTTCAGTTTTAATCTAGAGTTCATAACCAATAGATAGTGGTCAGAGTTCACATCTGCCCCTGGAAATGTCTTACAATTTAAAACCTGGCTCCTAAATCTCAGTCTTACCATTATATAATCTATCTCATACCTTCTAGTATCTCCAAGATTCTTCCATGTATACAACCTTCTTTTATGATTCTTGAACCAAGTGTTAGCTATGATGAAGTTATGCTCTGTGCAAAATTCTACCAGACGGCTTCCACTTTCATTTCTTTCCCCCAATCCACATTCACCCACTATGATTCCTTCTCTCCCTTTTCCTACTCTCGAATTCCAGTCACCCATGACTATTAAATTTTCGTCGCCCTTCACTACCTGAATAATTTCTTTTACCTCATCGTACATTTCATCAATTTCTTCATCATCTGATGAGCTAGTTGGCATATAAACTTGTACTGCTGTAGTAGGCATGGTCTTCGTGTCTATCTTGGCCACAACAATGCGTTCATTATGCTGTTGGTAGTAGCTTACCCGCACTCCTATTTTTTTTATTCATTATTAAACTTACTCCCGCATTACCCCTATCTGATTTTGTATTTATAACCCTGTATTCACCTGGCCAAAAGTCTTGTTCCTCCTGCCACTGAACTTCAATAATTCCCTCTGTATCTAACTTCAACCTATCCATTTCCCTTTTTAAATTTTCTAATCTACCTGCCCGATTGGGGGATCTGACATTCCACGCTCCGATCCATAGAACGCCAGTTTTTTTTTCTCCTGGTGATGACGTCCTCTTGAGTATTCCCCGCCCGGAGATCCGAATGGGGGACTATTTTACCTCCGGAATATTTTACCCAAGAGGACGCCATCTTCATTTAACCATACAGTAAAGCTGCATGCCCTCGGGAAAAATTACGGCTGTAGTTTCCCCTTGCTTTCAGCCGTTCACAGTACTAGCACAGCAAGGCCGTTTTGGTTAGTGTTGCAAGGCCAGATCAGTCAATCATCCAGACTGTTGCCCCTGCAACTACTGAAAAGGCTGCTGCCCCTCTTCAGGAACCACACGTTTGTCTGGCCTCTCAACAGATACCCCTCCGTTGTGGTTGCACCTACGGTACGGCTATCTGTATCGCTGAGGCACGCAAGCCTCCACACCAACGGCAAGGTCCATGGTTCATGGGGAGGGATTAGATGGTACGATCACATAACTAATGAGGAGGTACTGAATAGAAGTGGGGAGAAGAGGAATTTGTGGCACTACATGATTAGAAGTAGGGATCGGTTGGAAGGACATGTTCTGAGGCATCAAGGGATAACCAATGTAGTACTGGAGGGCAGAGCGGAGGGTAAAAATCGTAGAGTGAGACCAAGAGATGAATACTCTAAGCAGATTCAGAAGGATGATGGGTGCGGTAGTTGTTTGGAGATGAAGAAGTTTGTACTAGATAGAGTAGCATGGAGAACTGCATCAAACCAGTCTCTGGTCTGAAGACCACAGCAACAACATGATACAAGACAGTGACACCTAACACACTAGTACCATATACTGATGAGCCAAAATGTTAATACTAACTGCTTAATAGCTTGTTTCGCTGTCTTTGGAACTGCTTCTGCGTATCAGGGATCCGAAAGTTTGTCGTTAGGTTTGTGGAGGTATGAGGCGTTAGGTATCTACGGATAGGCCATGAAGTTCGCTGAAATAACGGCCCACTTAGAATGAGATTTTCGCTCTGCAGTGGAGTGTGCGCTGATATGAAACTTTCTGGCAGATTAAAATCGTGTGCAGATTCGAACTCGGGACCTTTGCCATTCGCCAGAAAGTGCTCTACCATCTGAGCTACCCAAGCACGACTTACATTCCGTCCTCACAGCTTTACTTCTGCCAGTTCGAGTCTCGGTCCGGCTCACAGCTTTAATCTGCCAGGAAGTTTCTTAACGGCCCACTTTTTCCACGCGCGGTGATGGCGTCCGATAGCGACCCACATCGTTTCCACAAGATTCACAATCGGGCGAATCTAGTAGGCGAAACGTCAGCGTGAATTCACTACAATGCTCTTCAAACCACTGTTGCACGTTTCTGACTCCGAGACACGGCAAATGATAGTGTGAAAGATAACATCGCCGTTGGGGAAGACATCAAGCATGAAGGGCTGCAGGTGGTTCGCAGCAGCCAGCGTATCTTCGATTACTACCACAGGTCCCATGCAAGCGCAGGAGCATAACACTGCTCTCATGAGCCTGCATCCGCGATTCGTTGCACGATTCGAACTGTCGTTCACCACGATGACGGCGTTTGTGGAGACAATCAGCGACCCAGTGTAGCAAAAATGTGACTCATTGACCGAGTGTCGAATTCCGATGGTCTTGTGCCCACTGCAATCGAAATTGACGATGTCATTGTGTTAACATGTGAACACGTAGTTGTGTTCTGCTTCAGAGCTCCAAATTCAGCTATGTACAACGTGCTCCGAAACACTTGTGCGTGCACCAGCATTGTGCTCTTTCGGTAGAGATGCCACAGATCTCCATCTATCCTACTTTATCGGCGAGACGAACCTCCGAACCCCACGTTCTGTGAGGAGTCGTAGACTTTCAACCATTTAAATCTGGCACCTAGTGGTAGTTTCAATATCGTCCTACCTCTTTCCGCAGTTTTTCACGACGGTAGCACTTGAACATTCAACCAGCTTCACTGTTTTCGAGATTCTTGTTCACGGGCTCTGCGTAATAATAACCTGCCCTATGTCAGGGTGGCTTGTCTCCATGGATTTCCCCATTTTCAGTCCATACGTATGGTGTGAGGATATAATCTTGTTCCAGGTGCAATTTGAATACATTTCTTGGAGGTTGACTTTGAACGACTTGTTCATGGCTACGTCTAGCTCCTGTAGCTTTGAAGTTATTCCTCCAGGTATTATGGCAAGGTGTGTTTTTTGTGCAGTAAGTTCACTTTTTAGGGCAGCAGTTTGAAATTCCTTAAAGGCATTTACAACTAGCATGGCTCTCCGCGAGCAGTACCCCAGGTTTGTGATTCCAAACAGCAGACAGCCGGTTGACAATTACTTGAGCTGTCAATCAGCCCTTTTCTTCGCAGCGAGTCACTAAGCCATTAGGGAAGATTTCTTTGGGTATAGTTTTTCCTTTGCGACTGACATAAGTGGACGCCTTTCCGCCGTCTGCTGTAACAGGTAACATACCGTTATTCTATATTATTCTTTCCTGGTTCAGCTTAACGGGATACCTTTAACTTATTTCATTTCTAATGACCTACTGATCGGCTTGTAAAAAATACTGGCGTTCCGTCAGGACTGCCAGTCTGATAAAAAGGATACGGGTGACGCTTTCGCAACTGGCTTTCCGTCAGCACTGCCAGTGTGATAAAAAGGAAGTTAACCAGTGTTCTCCTCGAAATCTGCTGGTATTCTCTGGGCTAGTATAGTACTTTGATGGGGGGGGGGGGGGGTAAGGCCATTTCTTCGCATAAACAGATGTAACGAAAGGAATTCTCCTTGTTGGCCATTTAAGATTCCTGCGATTTAAAAGGCCTTCAGTTGGATTACTTCTTTTGAGATAGGCATCTCATCTTTCCTCTTATCTTTCACACAGGAAAGAACCTTAACTTCAAGTTCCGGTTATTTGCCACATTTTGGTTCCCTGAAGAATTTTCTCGTTGAAACTACGTTCCTCCACTTACCTTCTGAAGTAAACCAGTCGCACATTTGGTATGTCCAGTTCACTTTTTCTTCTGGCCTCTCTGTTCGTTATAGTTTTGGCATAACGCACAAATGTAAGTTTGAACCTTGCATCATAACGTTGCCGAATTCCTTGTACTGGTGATTCTTTTTTTGCTAAATGGTCGTTCATATTGACATAAATCAGACTTCCTTACCGGTATCCAACTAAAACTGGATCATAAGTATAAGCCAACGAAACGAGCCGGCTGGTGTGGCCGAGCGGTTCTAGGCGCTACAGTCTGGAACAGAAGGACCGCTACGGTCGCAGGTTCGAATCCTGCTTCGGGCATGGGTGTGTGTGATGTTCTTAGGTTAGTTAGGTTTAAGTAGTTCGAAGTTCTAGGGGACTGATGACCTCAGAAGTTAAGGCCCATTGTGCTCAGAGCCATTTGAACCATTTGAACGAAACGAGATTGGTAGCCCTACACAATGCTGACACCAATCATGTTTGATTCCATGAAAATATTGTGCCCCAGGACTGTGATGTAATCCAGGAAAGAAAGAACATAAGCACAGATCATGATGTGATCTGTCCCTTTTATTGAATTGCAAATCTATATTTCAATGGGCAGTGCAGTTATTTTCAGTGCGTTATTATAAGTAGGCACGTAGACTGAACGTAACTATAACGACACATTCCAATCTAACTCAGACATGTACAAGCATTAGTCCGTTTGTAGTTATAATTACATTCAGTCTACAAGAGTGCTTATAACGCTCTGATGATAGCTGCACTGTCAGTAGATGTATGGATCTAAAATGCAATTACTGCATAATAAAATGCCTTGCCACCAGTCTACAACCAGTGAATGCACCGAGAGCTTTCTTGGATGAAATTTGTATAAAAAGTACTGCTCATTTTCGGGCCAAAACGGTATGCACCACTTCGAAAATATACACCACTTTACTGCCAACACTTATAACAATGGTGGGGAGCCATATGACTACCTGTTACCACTTCTATATAGTGTACAGCGACGCAAAACGACCGGTGGGCTCTTTGAAATTGGTGACTAATATTTTATCCAGGAAGCTTATTTGCAGAGTCGTCGCATACGGTTGAATGTGAAGGAGAAATAAAGAAGGTATGCAAACAGGAACAGTCGTCAGACAGTAAAATACGCGTGGGCAGGAGTGGTTGCCGAAGAGTGGCGACCGCCCTAAGCGCGCTGCCGGAGGACTGCCTCTCCACGGCTGAGCGGCTTAAATGGCGTCATTAAGGACCGGCAGACGCGCCGCGCCCAGCCCGGCTTGCAGTTCCCCGACGATCTGGGCTGTTAAAGTAGCTGCACAAGGGCCAATAAGCGCATGGAAGCCGTTTCCAAGTTATTTTACACTGTTATAAGCTTTTTTTAAATCTCTCTCCATTTTCAGGGAGAGAATCTGAAAGAAGTCTGAGGGAACGTTTCGTTTTAATATTACCGAAACATAAAAACAAGCTTCAGGAGGAAATCCTTCTCCATCCACTTGATGGAGCAAAGCTCTGCATTACACGCGTTTATCCTCTGCACAAGAGGAGACATCATGAGTCGAGGAGAGATGGCCACTACGTGAAACTCCCTTGTCTCGACGTTACCTTGTCGGTCGATGAAGACAGAAACCTTGAGTAGTCAATCGCACGATCTTTGAGGAGGGACGAAAGGGTTATTCAACTAACTGTCAATTAATTAATTTACCAGTTAGGTGTATTTACATACGTCCAGTCGTATTAACGTGACCACGTGTCAAAAGACTGAATACCCCACTTTTGCAGGGTAGACGTGCAGGAAGAGTCAGTGAGGTTCTGGAAGGTACCGAAAGGGATGTGGAGTCGTACCGACTCCAGTGCAGTGTCTAGATAACCGAGGGAATGCCACGAGAACATTTCCCAGACCAGAACACTCCCTCCTCCGGCCTGCACCATCCCGACGATTGTTGCAGGGCCGTACACGCCAACGGCCATCTGCCCGATGGAGCGTAAAATCTGATTCATCTAGGACTTCCATCAGTCGCCACTCAGTGGACGTTAATTCGCGGTAATGGCGCGTAAATTTCAGCCTTCGTCGGCGATGAGCAGTCAACATGGGAGTATGAAACAGGCGCCTGATGCAGAGGCCCGTACGCAGGAACGTTCGCTGAACGGTTGTTGTTCGTAGCCCCTTGGTTGATCTGGGCGGTCAGTTGCTCAAGAGTTGTACGTCTATTCGTCCGTACATTCGCCCGTACACGTGTCCACAGCTGTCTCTCACCCCTGCCCTCTACGGCGCGTGGTGCACTACATTCCCCTCGGCGCTAGTTCTGGATGGCGCCATTTTGCCACGCTTCCTACACTTCAACCAGAGCAGCATGTGAACATTCACAACGTTGGCAATGTCGGAAATGCTTCCCACCGTTATCCGAAAGCCAATGAACATGCCCATTTGTACCTCAGATAAATTGCTCCACTTCTGCATTACGACAGCAGTTTTTTCCACGTTCCGCCTCCATGTCTTATATGTCCTCCACTGCTACCGGTCGCCATATTCATGTGATTGGACCGTGTTTGACGGCAGTCAGTTGAAAACAAGATAGAAGGAGAAAAAGTAAGTTAACTGTTTATTGTTTCAAAAGTAATCGCTCTAGCTGTTAATACACTTATTGCACCGTGAGACAAGACACTCGGTATCTTTATGAAAAAATATTTGCATTTGTCTACGGGAACCAGAATGTACCCACGCGTGCACCTCTTCCACCAAAGAAAATCTACGGCCACGAATTTCTTTCTTTTGGGCTCCAAAAATACGGGAATTGCATGTAGAGCATGTATTTGGGCTTTCCAGTGAAGCTTCTGGAGCGTGAGTAACACAACAGGTACGTCGCTACAATTAACGCACAGCGGTACGTGAACATTTGGCAAAAAATTTAGCGCCCTATCGAGTCCAAACACTCAGGAGTGTTGACAGGTAAAGTCCGCGCATATGTTGCTATGGTTGTTTCGAGTACGCTGCAGAAGTTTCGCAGAGAAGGCCTTACACACCTTCCGCAGTGTACTGATTTCCTTGTTTTCGGAGCGCTGAAGGAAGACATTCATGGCGGTCGATTTGCTTCGAAGAGCAGTACGCCTGGCTGTACTCGTGTTTCCGTAGACAAAGTTAAACGTTGGTCGTCTGCTCTCACAGTGGTAAAAATATATTAACAGTTGTGGCCATTACTTTTGAAATAATAAACAGTTTGCTTATATGTATTCCATCTGTCTCGTTTTCATTCGACTGCTCCTAATACACGTAGAACGGGAAGAGCTAAACCATCTCCAGGAATGGACTGGAGATACTTTGTAACACCGCTCTTGTAGATCATCGCCTGATGAACACATATGCTGCCGGTACCTGTAGGCTGCTGCAGCAACATTACGTCATCATCAGGTACTAGAATGTTGGTGCGGCCACCATTCGAAAACCAGTTGTGTTACCAAAATTCGGGATGCCACTTCAGCGTCTTGCCAAAGGGACATTTCTAATTTTTTATACAATAAGTAGCCGGACACTTTACTACATTAACAGGATCTACAATGTGTACCACGGGTGGACGGGTCCGACCTCGATTTGTTTCAATCCTGTCCGCAGGAAAACGAGACGCTCGTATTGCACTCCGCCCCGCACATAGGAATGTCACACGGAAGTTCAGTCGCTCTCACACGCCCAGTATTACTGTGAATGTGTCAGCATAATGACCGTCTGAGGGTGGATATTACCTTACGTCAACACTGGACATACAGATGGACAGTACTGATGCCGACCAAAATACTCTCAATATTGCCAATGCGTATTTGGCGTGTGAGGGCAGGTATTATTGGATTTTAAAATTCGTCATTCTGTTGTTCGCATTTTTCCAGTTTGCCTTCTGTCTAACGTAGCCGATACGTGCTAGCTTTTAATCTTTTAAAATTAACAGAGAAATGATAGCTTCATTTATTGTTACCGAAAAATCCCGTGCCTAGATGATCAGTGACCTAAACTAGTTTTGGACAAATATTTAAAAAATGCTTGCTGACCATGTTTGTGATTATTAACATACAAAATTCCAAACATTCAAATGGCCTGATTCTGACCAAATATCGCAAAATTTCTTCAGCGTAATTGTTTGTTTACTGAGATATCCTGTCTCATTCCTGTATTTTGTATTTCTGTTCTTCCTCGTACTGACATTAATAAAGAATTCTCGTCCGCTGTGGACGTATCAAGAACAATGAAACTGTTGGAAGTGAAGGTAATTTATAATGAAATAGCTGCAGCCAATTGCTTTCTAAAGGCGTTTGATTTTATGTTATGACGTATCAAGATGCTTGACATTACGTCTTCAGACGTTTACCTTTATTTACGCATCTTGAACATCCTTTCTTTGCTAACAACACTGCAGAATTCTGCAACGGAAATTCTTAAGACTGCTATTGTAAAACATCGTTAGTAAAGAAACAAAGTTCTCGAAGCGTAAACGAATGTGAATACCTGAAGAAGGGATGAATATAAAAGGAATGTACTCTCAAAAATGTTTTGAAGCGTAAGTTGTTGGGCTGTCAGGAAATGGGTGCCATTCATATCAGTGCGTCGCTCCATTAACATTCACTTTACAGTCATTACAGTTTTGACTTGGAGCACTGGAGCGCTTCTGTTATGTTACGTGACAAGGTGGCCCATGAGCTTAGGTATGCATGTGAATCACATCCACGCCTCGTCAGAGGCAGCCTATCCAGGCTGTGTACAAATTTTACTGCATATTTCTGCAACAGTGTTTATTTATTGTTAGTTATCAATCTACGGTACAATACATTAATAGTTATGTTGCAGTTTTTGCCATGTTATTCATGCTTAACAAACCTACCGACCTAGTATAGTTAGAATGCTCTCCCTACTCTAATCACCCCATAGCCTCGGCAGGATATTCCGGCTAGCTTCCGTCAACAGCGTCCGCCTGCTTAGCAGAGAATCCACAGCGCTATCTATTGGTCGCGGGCTATCCCGTGTCGAACATCTCCGTTATCTTAGTATCACCTTTACGTCGTCAACGCGCCGTACAGCAGCGGTCAACTTTCGTCGAGTTTACCCATATGATGATCAGTCACAGCTCCCTACACTGCCTCGAACCTTTGCAGCGCTTTGCCTACCTGAATGCGTATTTAGCATCCAGTGTGGTTCATATTGCGCAGATTCTACCGCTGCCGATTACGATAGGACGTTGTATTCAAGCGGAATTCAGATATTTTCTGACGGCTGGATCCAAAGTTCGCTGCGACACACTCACTCTACCCACGCGTGTAGGGGGGTTAGGTCTTACAAACATCCGCTATCGTGCGGCTGCAGTTTACATGGCGCACCATTTACTTGCCGCTCTTGTGCCAATATCCGTCTATCTTCCGGCCTCGGTTGGTATCATCAGGCCTGCGTTTGCTCAGTGGAACTCAGATGTGCTCTCGCCGATCTCCCACGAACGCGCCTGCCGCTGGCGAAGGATTTCCACATCCTTTTCCTACGTTGTGTTGCCTGTAATGTCTAGGAGGCAAATTACCAACGTTGCGGCGGACTGTGATTTGGCGGTACATTCATCACAGTTTCTTTCAGACTCATATAAGATCGACTTGGTAACATGCGACCTGCTGGAAGTATGGAACCAATCAGCGGCTTCATGTCGTAGGACTGGCTGACTTTTCCTTCCACGCCGTCTGTCGCAGTGTTGGCGATGATCATCACAGATTCAACTGTGTAGCCGTTGTGAATGTCTGGTTGTTGTGGCGACAAATGGTCACGTGTTCTTTACGAGTGCCGCTGCATCTTATTGACTCCGAGTGCTTTCTGTACCAAGTGGTTTGAAGTGTCGGTCGGTTCTTTGGATAAAGGGCGGGACTTTGGCATCTTTTTGTAGAGGGCTTATCACTCAAGCCTTCATGTTTGTTGATTCTAGCAGTTTGCAAATGTGGAGGTTTGCTCGCAGATCTCGTTATCGCGCGTATTTTGCCAATTATCTTAATAGCATTTTCACCACGACTCCCGTCGTGACAGCTGCCCACCCGATTCGGGAACGAAACATGACACGTTTACACCTTGGACTCGGCCCACCTGCCGTCCTGTATCCAATTGCGAGATTTATACGGTTCCGGACGGGTAGACTAGTTTTAATTTGTTTTCCTCTGTATAACGCAGCATGCCATTCTCAATGGAGGGAAGTCTTCCGAAGTAAAAGTGATTTCAGGTGTGCCGCAGGGAAGTGTCGTAGGACCGTTGCTATTCACAATATATATAAATGACCTTGTGGATAACATCGGAAGTTCACTGAGGCTTTTTGTGGATGATGCTGTAGTATATCGAGAGGTTGTAACAATGGAAAATTGTACCGAAATGTGCCAGCCGGTGTAGCTGTGCGGTTCTAGGCGCTTCAGTCTGGAACCGCGTGACCGCTACGGTCGCAGGTTCGAATCCTGCCTCGGGCATGGATGTGTGTGATGTCATTAGGTTGGTTAAGCTTAAGTAGTTCTAAGTTCTAGGGGACTGATGACCTCAGACGTTAAGTCCCATAGTGCTCAGAGCCATTTGAACCATTTGTACCGAAATGCAGGAGGATCTATAACGAATTGACGCATGGTGCAGGGAATGGCAACTAAATCTCAATGTAGACAAGTGTAATGTGCTGCGAATACATAGAAAGAAAGATCCTTTATCATTTAGCTACAATATAGCAGGTCAGCAACTGGAAGCAGTTAATTCCATAAATTATCTTGGTGTAGGCATTAGGAGTGATTTAAAATGGAATGATCATATAAAATTAATCGTCGGTAAAGCAGATGCCAGACTGAGATTCATTGGAATAATCCCAAGGAAATGCAGTCCGAAAACAAAGGAAGTAGGTTATAGTGCACTGCTTCATTACTGCTCACCCGTGTGGGATCCGTACCAGATAGGGTTGATAGAAGAGGTAGAGAAGATCCAACGGAAAGCAACACGCTTCGTTACAGGATCATTTAGTAATCGCGAAAGCGTTAAGGAGATGATAGATAAACTACAGTGGAAGGCTGTGCAGGAGAGACGCTCAGTAGCTCGGTACGGGCTTTTGTCGAAGTTTCGAGAACATACCTTCACCGAGGAGTCAAGCAGTATACTGCTCCCTCCTACGTACATCTCGCGAAGAGACCATGAGGATAAATCAGAGAGATTAGAGCCACACAGAGGCAGACCGACAATCTTTCTTTCCACGAACGAGACTGGAATAGAAGGGAGAACCGATAGAGGTACTCAAGGTACCCTCCGCCACACACATTCAGGTGGCTTTCGGAGTAGATGTAGATGTAGATATGTGCAAAAAATGAAATAAATAAATAAGTAAAATTAATGTGAGTAGTGTGAAGGTGCAGCACGACTACGGAAATGGGGAGGCATCGCGACCAGGCCTCGGGATTTGACCCCTGCCCACCTCGTCTCCTCTAATCTGTAGCTGCCTGTGGCCCTAACAAACCGAAAATACAAAGCAAAAAAAAGGGGTTGCGAAAAGAAAGAGTGGTTATGTGCTTGCCTACCATGCAGCTGGCCCGGGTTCGATCTTCGGCCGGGTTGCAGATTATCTCCGCCCTTGACTGGGTGTTGTGTTATCATCATCTCATCATCACCGACGAGCAAATCGTCCAATGTGGCGTCACTTGAAATAAGACTTTCACGTGGCGGCCGAACTTTCCCGGACGAGACCTCCTGGCCATCAGTGCCACACGATCATTTTTCTTTTTTCCTTCATTGGCGCGGGTAATCGGACCTCTACCACTACAGAAACAGTGGCAAATTTGTGATATTATCTTACTCCCTTACATTAGGAGTAGAATGGTAATTTCACTGTTGAACGCAGGGGAGAGAGTGGATAGGTGGAAAGTGTATAGGGAAGGCTTCTATGAGGAGGAGAACTTGTTCGATGACTTGATAGAAGAAGAAATTGTAGTCGATTATAAATCCTGTATTACAGTCATAATTTCAAAGAAGTCCTTGAAGATGTTTTTAAGCTTTGGAAACAGAGTAAAATCGGATGAACCCAAGTTAGGACTATACCGAGTGTGAGCGATGGCAGGGAATCCTAGGTGTCGGACGTCGCAGCGCTGGTCTTTGGTCTGACATTATCATACTGAAGGACAGGGTGCTCCATGTGTGGACGGACTTCTTCGTTGTTAGAATTTCGATTGTAGCACTTGTTACACATCGTCATGTTAGACGCTACTATTCGGAGACCTCTGCCGGCAGAGGGTTGCAATTTGCTTCAATGAAGCGGGGAAGTCAGTCATGTAATATGCATGACTTGTAGTGCCTCTACCAATATTGAGAACAGATTAGAAAAATTGGAGACATTACTTTTAGCACACCCTCGTACAATAGTGAGGCAGATAACTGAAAATCGACGAGATCTGGAAGTTCATATTGCGTTTCATGGCTATGACAAAGCCTTCGATAGTGTGAATGGGTATATGCTGTGGCATATAATAGGAAGACGAGATTATCGTAAACATTTAATACAAGCGATAAAAAGTTTCTATTTGAAAAAGTTAATTCAGCAATAAAATTAATTCCTAGAAAAGTAAATTTGAATATTTAACTCTTTGCTGATGACGAAACAATTTTACAAAAGACAGAGGATGGTTTACAATTTGCTCTACAGCGCTAGGGCTTCAAACGCAAATTTTGTAACTTGCATATATCAGAAAATAAAGCACTTGTTTTTAATGCATTATCTGCATTCGTGTCTGTTTACGTATTCATATGTAGTCTTGATTATATCTGATGTGTAGTACTATACGCAAAATCAACAAATAAATAAATCCGAAAATAAAACCAAAGTTATTCGTTTTAAAAAGCAATACGTAGTACCCTCTAAAACAGCGCGAAATGGAAAATCAGTAGAACTAGTCTGTCACTTACAGCTATTAGGATGTGATGTAAGTTATGAAAATGATAATGACAGTTCCGAAAAGTTAAATAATTTGCAAATGATATGTAGTTCTACACATAGAACATTAGCCAATAAAACCAGGAAACACACAAAGACAATATTGTACAAAGGGGTGACAAGACCTGCGCTCACATACGGAAGTGAGACTTGGAAAATAACTCGGATCAAAGAAGGATACAGCAAACTGATATGAAATTTTTGGAAAAGGAATGGGCTATGCTCTGTGAGGCCAAATAAAGGTTTCTGAAATAAGGAAAGAATTAAATACATTTTGGTTGAATTAAAGGATAAGAAACTGAATAACAGAATGGAAGGAGTATGCTGAAAGAATGGGGGCAGAAAGAAAATTCAGACATGTAGCATGTAACATCCACGAGATAAATTTTAGCTACAGTGCGACGAGAGGAAATTATTCCTCTAACAGTTATAAACATTATCTAACCGACATATGAAAAAACAGTGAAATCAAACGATGATAAATATTAAGTATTTATATAATATTTTATTATGTAATTGGACATATCGATGTGTATCATACAAAGACAATGATAATTGTAAATTCCTTTTATGATCTGCGTTTGTCTTCCTTTGATTTTACCTTTTGTTGGTTGGCTTTTGTAGGTTGTGGACGCAAGGTGCATATCAAACTGAGGTCTGTTAAGAAATTGCAATTATTTGTTAATTATTACTTGAGAATAGAGTTCATTATTATTATAAATATGAATGAATAATTATTTGTATCCTTAATTCCTCTCTCAATAAGCATTATCTGTGTTAGTTATTTCTTTCCGCTGCAAGGAGCGCAGCCACTGATGATAGCGATTTGTATCGCGCTTTATCTGTTTCTTACGAAAGTATCAAAGGTTTGCTTGATGAAAATTAGTCTACATAGTGCACAATATGAAAGTAAAGTTTAATAATCATTTCAAATACTTATCCTGTTAAAAGGAAATTTGCTGTAACAATAGAAAGTCTCTATCAATTGTCTGCCGCCATCTTAACAATTATCTCAGCGGCAAATTCAATTTACGTAACTCTGAAGACATAAATGCCGAAGGTAATAAAAATGTGTTAAAATAAAAACAGTACTCACAGCACGATCCATATAACAAACTTTTCTTGCTGATGTATGGAGCCGAAATTAATTACGCTCGAGTTGCGAAGAATATTGTTTCAGGTAACATATGTCAGTGTTGTGCGCGGCTGATAATCGGTGGTTTTAATGATCATTTTGCTGACGATAACTGTTTCCATCATAATCAATAGTTGTATAGAATCTGTTGTATGAACTGTGAATTAGTGACACTTACAAAACTTACAGACAACTCTTTAACACAACGTTAACTTGGAGTTCTTTAGCAACTTGACTAAATCTTTAGCCGAGAGAAAAAATTATTTAGTAATTACTCACTGTAATGAAATAAGATTATCATTTTCATTTACAAATTAGTTAAATACCAAATCACTGAATAACACAGTGAACGCCGCAAGTAACTATAGACCTTCAGAAATGAGAGGTACAGGAAGACCAACGGAAAGCTGAGGGAAACCTAGCCTTCGTGAAGACGGAACAGGCTATAGATCTACGTCTTGCAGTGAAGAAGAAGAAGAAGAATGGAAAACAAAACTGAGGATCTGTCTGAAGTCGATCAGTTCGGCTTTAAGAAATGTCAAGGGGCCAGCGAGACAGTTTTGACATTGCGTTTCATGATGGAAGAAATACTTATGAATAATCAAGACGAGATCATAGAATCTGTTGACTTAGAAAAGGCGTTTGACAATGCAAAATGGTGCAAGAACTTCGTAATTCTGAGAAGAATAGGAGAAACTAGAGGGAAATATGAATAATAACACAGTTTGTACAAGAACCAAGAGGTAACAATAAGACTGGAAGACTAAGAACTGAGCGCTGGGTTAAAAACGGTGTAAGACAGGGGTGCCCTACTATTCAGTCTGTACATCGAAGAAGCAATTACGAAAAAAAAGAAAGGTTCAAGAGCGAGATTTAAATTCCGGTTGAAAGGATATCAATGATAAGATTCGCAGTGAATATTGCTATCATCGGTGAAAGTGAAGAGTAATTACAAGATCTGTTAAATGAAATGAATAGCCTGAGTACAGAACGTGGATTGAGAGTGAAGCTGAAAAAGATAAAAGTAATAAGAAGTGGCAAAATTCAGAAAAGCGAGAAACTTCGTACCAAATTGGTGATCACAAGGCAGACGGAGAAAAGGAATTCTGCTACTTTGGATGTAAAATATCCCATGATGGAGGAAGCAAGGAGGACATGAAATGGAGATTAGACGAGGCAAAGAAGGCACTCATTCAAGGAAAGTCTACTGGTATCAAACATAGGTCTTAATTTGAGAAAAAAATTTCTGAGAATGTAGTTTTGGAACACAGTGTTATAAAAACCACGGACAGTGGGATAACCACAGAAGAAAATGGAAGCGTCTGAGATGTAGTGCTGCAGAAGAATGTTGAAAATTAGGTGAACTGATAAGGTCATGAATTGGAAAACAGAGTAATATACCGAAGACACTGCAAAAGGAAGGAACAGAATGATAGTACATGTGTTATGACAACAGCGAATAAGTTCCATGGCGCCGTAGAGGTGAGAAACTGTAGAGGGAGGCCTAGATTGGAATGCTTCCAACTATTAACTGAGGTCCTAGAGTGCAAGTGCAGCCCAGGAGCAGAAATTCGTGGCGAGCTGCACCAAATCTGTGAGAAAACTGATACCACAAAACCGAACAAAAAATAACATAAAAAAGACAGCAATGCATAGGATCAGAGAGAGTATGGATCCTGAACTCAGAAAAACATAGTTTCTCCTTTCGCTCTCCAGACTTCCTGCTAAATCAGTATGTTCCTAATGACGTTAACTGTGCAATGTTAATTTTCTTAGGTATCACGGTAAATACGGATATTGCAGTTCGGAGATTGCTTCCCCCAATCGAAAGCAACTGTACCTTGGGAGCGGTTCGCCCGTTTATCAATCTCTTTGGTGTCACATACCTCGCCTCTCCTCTGGAAGACTACTATTACCAGCTGGATCAGATCTATATCTACATCTACATTTATACTCCGCAAGCCACCCAACGGTGTGTGGCGGAGGGCACTTTACGTGCCACTGTCATTACCTCCCTTTCCTGTTCCAGTCGCGTATGGTTCGCGGGAAGAACGACTGTCTGAAAGCCTCCGTGCGCGCTCTAATCTCTCTAATTTTACATTCGTGATCTCCTCGGGAGGTATAAGTAGGGGGAAGCAATATATTCGATACCTCATCCAGAAACGCACCCTCTCGAAACCTGGCGAGCAAGCTACACCGCGATGCAGAGCGCCTCTCTTGCAGAGTCTGCCACTTGAGTTTTTAAACATCTCCGTAACACTATCACGGTTACCAAATAACCCTGTGACGAAACGCGCCGCTCTTCTTTGGATCTTCTCTATCTCCTCCGTCAGACCGATCCCACACTGATGAGCAATACTCAAGTATAGGTCGAACGAGTGTTTTGTAAGCCACCTCCTTTGGTGATGGACTACATTTTCTAAGCACTCTCCCAATGAATCTCAACCTGGTACCCGCCTTACCAACAATTAATTTTATATGATCATTCCACTTCAAATCGTTCCGCACGCATACTCCCAGATATTTTACAGAAGTAACTGCTACCAGTGTTTGTTCCGCTATCATATAATCATACAATAAAGGATCCTTCTTTCTATGTATTCGCAATACATTACATTTGTCTATGTTAAGGGTCAGTTGCCACTCCCTGCACCAAGTGCCTATCCGCTGCAGATCTTCCTGCATTTCGCTACAATTTTCTAATGCTGCAACTTCTCTGTATATTACAGCATCATCCGCGAAAAGCCGCATGGAACTTCCGACACTATCTACTAGGTCATTTATATATATTGTGAAAAGCAATGGTCCCATAACACTCCCCTGTGGCACGCCAGAGGTTACTTTAACGTCTGTAGACGTCTCTCCATTGATAACAACATGCTGTGTTCTGTTTGCTAAAAACTCTTCAATCCAGCCACACAGCTGGTCTGATATTCCGTAGGCTCTTACTTTGTTTATCAGGCGATAGTGCGGAACTGTATCGAACGCCTTCCGGAAGTCAAGAAAAATAGCATCTACCTGGGAGCCTGTATCTAATATTTTCTGGGTCTCATGAACAAATAAAGCGAGTTGGGTCTCACACGATCGCTGTTTCCGGAATCCATGTTGATTCCTACATAGTAGATTCTGGGTTTCCAAAAACGACATGATACTCGAGCAAAAAACATGTTCTAAAATTCTACAACAGATCGACGTCAGAGATATAGGTCTACAGTTTTGCGCATCTGCTCGACGACCCTTCTTGAAGACTGGGACTATCTGTGCTCTTTTCCAATCATTTGGAACCCTCCGTTCCTCTAGAGACTTGCGGTACACGGCTGTTAGAAGGGGGGCAAGTTCTTTCGCGTACTCTGTGTAGAATCGAATTGGTATCCCGTCAGGTCCAGTGGACTTTCCTCTATTGAGTGATTCCAGTTGCTTTTCTATTCCTTGGACACTTATTTCGATGTCAGCCATTTTTTCGTTTGTGCGAGGATTTAGAGAAGGAACTGCAGTGCGGTCTTCCTCTGTGAAACAGCTTTGGAAAAAGGTGTTTAGTATTTCAGCTTTACGCGTGTCATCCTCTGTTTCAATGCCATCATCATCCCGTAGTGTCTGGATATGCTGTTTCGAGCCACTTACTGATTTAAAGTAAGACCAGAACTTCCTAGGATTTTCTGTCAAGTCGGTACATAGAATTTTACTTTCGAATTCACTGAACGCTTCACGCATAGCCCTCCTTACGCTAACTTTGACATCGTTTAGCTTCTGTTTGTCTGAGAGGTTTTGGCTGCGTTTAAACTTGGAGTGGAGCTCTCTTTGCTTTCGCAGTAGTTTCCTAACTTTGTTGTTGTACCACGGTGGGTTTTTCCCGTCCCTCACAGTCCCTGTCCTCTAGGACAGTCTAGAGATTCATCAACTTCAAATGTATCTGGGGATTGCCTCCATGACGAGAAAGGTGATACGTTTTCCCTTCACGTGCCTCAAGCGCACAATGTGATATAAGGCCGTGGTTCGTAACTGCCGGATCCTCGAATCGCTTTTACAGTTCGCGTAAGCTCTTGGACAACACACCCGTTTTAGGAGAGGATGGGGTGTATCTCCTCCTCTATTAGGCTTCTGCGCACTGCTTGCATCTCTCCTCCGTTTATTTGGTGGCTTGTGTTTTCTCCTGTCTTCCATACGGGATTGTAAACTACTGTCCATAATCAGTGCGTTGGATCAGCCTCTGTGCAAACGTCTCATAGGTCTTCCAGACACGGCCAGAGGGGAGGCGTATCTCTCCCCGTTTTTTGCACGTAAAGCAACGTGGCTTCCACTTAGTCTGTGACATTCTTTCCACACGTGCACCTCCCTGACATTGCGAGCGCACTTATGCTTATTTGTTCAGTACCTTTTGACGTGATTACTGTCATGGCACTTGCAGAATCTTGGTACCAGCGCATATGCTGCTGCGACAGAATTGTAACTAATAGGGAGTCTGTCAGGTTAGAATCCTATTTCGCAGAGGAGCAGTTACTTTATCTACGTGATGTACAATCATTTTGGCCCTATGGAGTGTTTTGTAGCGGTACTTGAACATGTTTCTACTCTACAGGTAACGTATCATAGTTTTGCTCTCGTGCACTGTGCGCAGTTCCCTTAGCCTTTATGGCTGATGAGACGCCGTAGAAGGTCAAAAGTGAATTTCGCTTTGTGGGTGGCTCAGACTTAGTCCTTTTATAAAGAGCTACATCTTAGATTAGCATATCCCCCTCTTCAGCTGAGTCAACATGAACAGTTATTACATTTTTGTAGGAGTTATCTTATTAATCTTTTGTTTTAGGTTAAAAGCATAGGGAAAGGCTTCCTGCGCAATACGGTTACCTTCCGCTTGCTATAAGGACTACATGACATCGCAGGACGTCCAAACGGCAACACGCTCAGCCGAGAAAGGGCACCGAGTTGATGACTGCTGGTGAACAGGTATTTGGTGTGAGACCGGAGAAGCATCGTCACTCAATCATCATCCGTTGGTGCGACCATCAGTGTGATCATCATTCAACGCAAATGTTTACCGTTGAATCCTGCACCTAGCACCAAGGGCACGAGGGTCGAACGGGAACCGTGCTACTCACCGCTGCTTAGGAACTGCCGTCAGCCAGACTTCGAGAGCCAAAGTTCGCTGCCTGAAAAACATTGCGTTCGACGCAAGCTGCTTCTGGGATGGCTAGCAAAATCACTCGGTTGCTGTCCAGTCTTGATGCACGACTGCGTAACTAGCGCTATAGTGAGGCAAAGAGATTTATCACGTGACCTTCCAGACAATCATCCCTAGTTTATCTTGGTTCGTCTGCTAGTAGCACGTGAATTGGGGCACATGTAAAACACACAGAGTTGATTTTAATATCAGTTTAGGTTATGGTGACGTAAAGCAAACACGCACGTATTCCGTTAAGAAGCAAGAATGATGGCTTACCGACTGTATAAATTCTACCGGGGAGAGACAGAAGCAGACACAGTGTCTCAGTCACAGAATAGAGAGTATGCAGAATGGCCACTCGGCTGCAATCCATGTGCCTAAATTAGTGCACATTCAAGAAGTTTGTTATATTAAAACTAGGTAAACAGCTAGGTCTGAAGCCAGAGACGGAAGGATACGGTTTGTTTATTTTATTAGTAGTGGATTTTAGTTGCTGGGTTTACCTGGAGGTAAACAGTTGTTTCATACACTGTTAGAGATATATTATGAACGTTAGTAAGACAAAAAGCCTCAGGAAAGTAACAGGCGGTTTCCATTAACTGGCTGACAGCAGAAAATGAAAAAAATGAGTTCCCGATTTTCTTCCTCTAAACGACAAAAGCGCAATGAATTGTAAAAATACTCTACCTAAATGAAGGAAAATTACGGCAACTTCTGTAGCTACTTTCTGAACAGACGTTCTCCTGTTCCTTTAAAAAATTAAATGCTTCTTGTTTCTCATTTGGGTATTTTCTTCACTGTAGTGTAAAATACCTCTTATTCGATTCAGAGGAAACTAATCGCCGCATAAAATTGTTTTCTTTCGTGCCTTATATCACGGCTCGATGATGGAGTGTTTATGTTTTCGGTACTGCTCATAATTACTGTGGTATTTAATTTCGAAGTACTCTGCAGCATAGAATTTGAAGTGTTTGCAGTGAAAAATGACGTCACAGGCAACTTTACGTTCGGTTCATTCTAGGTGTTGCTGTACACTAAATGTAGCTAACATACCGAAATTGTTTTTCAAGTTGAAAGGAAAGCCACATCTGTCTACAGCATGGAGAAACAGAATTTAAATTATTTTGTTGAGTGCGCTGCCTGACAGCGCCAAGTGCAAATATCCTGGAGGTCAACTGTGTACAGTTAGTGCAAGTAGAATGACGTTTCTCAAATTGGTGATCGCGATTTGTTTTTGCATTGACTGCTGGAAGAAAATGACTATGAAGAAGACATTCCACGCCAACAGTCATGTAATGGAAATTCTGAAACGCGGCTCATATTCGTATTTAGAACAAAACCTGATAAAAGTTTAACTGCGACGTTTATCATTCGTCGTTTTATAAGGAATATGAGTCATATTACATAATACGTTGGAGTGAATTTATACGTCTGGCACTAATTCAAAAGCAATACAGGCACTCTGTCTTCAGACCACAAGTGGGCCATCGGGATAATCCGACCGCCGTGTCATCCTCAACTGCGGATAGGAGGGGCGTGTGGTCAGCACACTACTCTCCCGGTCGTTATCATGGTTTTCTTTGACCGGAGTCGTTACTATTCGGTCGAGTAGCTCCTCAATTGGCATCACGAGGCTGAGTGCACCCCGAAAACAGTGCATGGTGACCCGGGTGGTCACCCATCCCACTGACGGCCATGCCCGCCAAACTTCGGTGATCTGATGGGAACCGGTGTATTCACTGCCTCAAGGTCCTTGTCCAATTAAACAAAAATTATAAATTAAATTTTGATGCCGCCTACTGTCTTCTTTTAAAGTGTTACTTTCAGGTTGGAAACAAATTAAAATTTCAGTACTGATACAAACGCCGATTCCTGCAGATTGTCCCACAACAACTGTTTTTATTGGAAGTAAAGTTAATTGAACAGATAAAAGCCACAGAAAAGAAAGATTAAGAAGTAAAACAGATTTCCTGCAAGGAGAAAACCGATAGTTACAAAACAGTAGCTTCATTGTCATCTGGAGCTAAAAGCAGTGGCGGTTCACAGAATGCACACGTGAACAGAAATGAATGTAAAAGCTAAAGATTTATCACGCCTTGTTCCCTTAGCGTTTCCGTTTCTTAACAGTTTTCATTTAGTCTGTTAGATTACTTCCGTTTCGTAAGAACGCCCATTCCAAATCGTAGTAGTAGGCGGCAATCGTTTTGCTTCTACTCGGTTTCAACATGGCATCTAGCGCAACGCTTGACAGTTTGCAAATCAAAGGAGCAGCTCGCTGCTTTCCTTTCTGGAATCTATCTATTCGGTGGTCGGTGTAACGCCCATCCCTGCATTGCCGGTATCCAGTATATAACAGCAGCTGTAGCTCAAGTTATGGCGGCGGAGGCAGCGCACATTGGTGGTGCGGCAAAGATTTACGTTGGGAGCCGGAAACATTCAGAGTTTTATTGGTGGTTGCAACACCCAGTACAGAAGCGGCGGCTGTGATGAGACGGATGTTCTGGTGGCGGAATGTTCATTTAAACTAGGTGTTCAAGCGAATGTCCATTTTCCTGAATGCACAACTCACTGCGCTTTGTAAACGACTTACAGCGAGCGACAGGCTTCTTCGCTGTACTGTTTGAGGGACGTATTGGATCTTCGGAATAGGCCGCCTGTACAATTATCTTTGTGGGAATATCTAAAGAATCGTATTTATCACTGAACTCCTAGCCCAACAGCCGTCGAACAATGTGTCAAGGAAACTTGTCACATTGTACCACCAGCAGCTTTACATCTCACTGCTGGTACAGAGAATTCCTCCCTCTCTCTGTCCGGACAAGTCTCGCAAGACCCAGTGGTACTGACCGACCGTCAAGTCATCGTCAGCCTGTGTGCTGATCAGAGGGGCCGTTGTGAACGGAGCCGCCACTTCTCAGTCAAGTAGCTCCTCAATTTGTCTCAGAAGGGGTGAGTGCACCCCGTGTGCCAACAGCGCTCGGCAGACCGGACAGTCATTCATGCAAGTGCTAGTCAAGCCCGACAGCGCTTAACTTCGGTGATCTACGGAAACCGGTGTTACCATTTCGGCAAGACCGCTGGAAGAAGGAACAACACGTTACCTGAAATTTCCTGCATCTGTACCCTGTAGCGAATTTAACGTATACTCAAACTCGGGTTTTGAACGAATTTGTAGACTGTGTACATAGAAAGTACGTTCATACATCGGCAGAGTAATAAGGCATTTGGCCTTCGGGCTCATTTGGCGACCGTGTCAGGATTAATTAACGATTTCATCTTGAGCCCTGTGACAGAACTAGCTGACGCATAATTACGATCTCAGGTGAATGACAGCACAATGGGGGGATTTTGGACGTCGGTAAGCGACTGAGGCGGGCCGCATAATTAGCGTTGTCCCCGTCCCATGACGGCGGAAGCCGGAGCTGTCACCGCGCGGCCGCGCGCTCTCCGGCGGCCGGGCCGGCTCGTCTGGGGGCGGCGGTGGCGGCGGCGGCGGCCGGACAAAGGCCATTGTGCCGGCGCGCCGTGTAATGGTCGACCCGGCCTGACAGATCGCCTTAATTACGCGATGGCCGCCATTAGGCTGCCCACGCCGCCCCACGCCGCCCATTAGCGGCCGACGCCCCCACCGTGGGCGGCAGCCCCTCCCGTAATAAGAAACTGCTCTTACCGGGGGCCGGCTTCCGGCTAGGAGACGCGCTTCCGCCATACAGCGTCTTGCAGGAAGTGATGAGAAATTTTGTTTGGTCGCAGAATATAACAAACAGGATGATACGCTGCGAAATGTAACTTTTATAGCACAGTCGCAGTTTGGCTTCATTTGTACCTCATTAGCAGAAGTATAAATTTGTTCTTTCCTCCACAAGATAAATAATAACTTGTATAGAAGGAAACGAACGGAAGGAAATGGACAGGGTGAGCAGCAATTTGCGTCAGGTTGCTAATGATGCTGTGCTGTATAGGACAGAGTCGTTGAGTGGCCGTAGGAAGATACGAGACAGATAAAATTTCTTATTGGTGCGATAAATGGCAGCTTCCTATAAAAATAGGGAAACGTAAGTTAACAAAGATAAATAAGAAAAATAACACCATAATGTTCTAATACTGCATTAGTAGGGTGCTGCTTGTCATATTCACATCGATTAAATATCTGAGTGTAAGGTTGCAAAGCGGTATGAAATGGGACGAGCAACTAAGGACAGTAGTTCTGAAGGCGAATGGTCGATTTGGGATTATTGGAAGGGTTTTAGGAATATGTAGATTGTCTGTGAAAGAGACCACCTGTAAACACTATGATACTTCCTCTTGTAAGAGGTCCGAGCAGATGTAATTTCGATGTATTGCTCATGCGCTGGGTGCGATATGCAAGGTCTCTGACCAGAGAGCAGTGTTGACAGCAGTAGGAACTGTGTAGCTGTAGCAGTAAGTTGTTGCTAGTCTGGAATCTGCTCTGTATAAGGTAAAAAGCAGCCTCGCGCATATGTAGTAATGTTATCTCAAGTCGCATGTAAATGTTTTAAAACTCTCGTAATAATAATCTTCCTCATAAAAAATAACTTTTAACAACCATTCATTTCAATTTAAAGAGTTTACTAATTTCTCCCATCCATGATCATCCCGATTATTGCAATAGAAAAACCAGTTGCTTCCTTTCATAAATAACAGATAGGTCGGCCAGCATTGCACAGAGCTGTGCCGGAAAAATTTATTGTAAGAGCAGATATATCCGGCGACTTCATTGAGGTAAGAATTTTTCCTTTTTTTATTCAGAATGATCTTTCAGGGCCACGACGCAGCACTGCTGTCGTCCAGAATTTACCAGGTTAAATTCACAGTGAATTATTGAAAAGTCATAACTGAGCGACAATTTAATTGAGAGGTTAGTTACGTTGTTTTATTACCAGGTTACTGAATTTTTTTTTTTTTATTGGGACGTTACTCTGAATGTGAACGACATAATTATAATTTTTACTGTTGAGAGGTTTAGGAATTTTTCTGTTGTGAGGTTACGCTAAATGTGAATGAATCTTGAGCTTAGATTAAATCAGAAAGAATTTTGTGGGTAGATTAAATGTAAATGAATTTTGTGGGGAGGTTACACTGTGAAAGAATTTTGTTTTGAGGTTACACTAAATCAGAATCATTATCCATAATATTTATTATATTATTGTGGGGAGGTACACTCTTTAAATGTAAAGAATGACTGTGCTGGTAAAACTTCTACTTTACTTGATTTTAAAACTCCAGAATGAAACTGAACGTACTGAGACTGTTTTCTCTTTACTTATTCTGACCATTTCGAAAGTGACACACAATATTTTAGCACAACGCAATCTGACTTTTAATAATCCCTACAAAAGAATAAGCTTGTCTAACAATAATCTGTAACTTTCATGAATCACTTACCTCACAAAAATCTCCGTTACTCGAACTACTGCAATACAGATAGCGCCAATACTGCCACCTAAACAATAGATTCTAACTAGTGAAGGCACTAACTTCTGACTGGAATATAGTTAGAAAATAAAAGATTTTGATAGAGAACAAACAATGTATTTATCTTAATAGTGTTCAAAAGTCATTATATATTCGTGACATCCAGTTTAACGAATTTCTTTTTCTGGCGGACACACGTCCAGATCATTAACATCTCAAAATTCTGGCACCTCTCTCCACAGCCACCACTGCTGGTGGTTCACCTCCAAGAGCCCAACACTAAGGGCTATTCACATCCAACTGCGAATATTCCAACAACGAGTCCAACCAGCCACAGACTGCACACAGCGCAGTCAGTGATTTTCATACACAGCGCTACTTGGCGTTACCAACATAAAAACCTATACAGCCTACTTACAACTTGAGTGAGCCAATATTGAGCACTGCTCGAATGTTTGGGACGCCAGCAGGTCGGATTAGGGAAGAAATGGGAGCAATTGAGAGGCATACTGCTAGATATGTTACCAATGTTCTGAAACTACTGTAGACCGCTGTAGGCTAAATAAGCGTAGACTCCGGTAGTTTTCCTAGTAGCTCTGGTTGGTTAAGATCGTAAGCGCGTTACCTGCACGATACTACTGGGCGCTACCACATTTCAGTCACGTTAACTCATTTCGATCAGTGTCATACCAGATTCCCCTCAGAAATTGGAAGCTGGGGAACTGCTGATTCAGGATATATAAAGGGCCGCATAATCTACAGAACATTTTTGTTCTACACAATTGTCTTCCTATTTGTTACTTAAATACAAACAGCATTTATAGCAGAATTTAAATTACTGTGTTTAATCGAAATTTTATTCGAAAATTGTTTATTTGTAACGTGAAAAAGAGGGATATTACAGTATAAATAAAAAAAATAAAGATTTATAGTACAGCACCAGAAAACGCAATTTCCTCAGTAGAAGATAAATTAAGAAACTTCTCCGAGCTTGTATAGGACATATTTCTGTTATTGCTAAACAGTTTTAGCGCTTATAAATTATAACAGGAAATTCTTCCCTTTCATCATGATGATGAATATTCTGTAGAGCACAAAATAACAATAATAATAATACAGATTTTGTTTTTGTGTTTGAGCATGTAAACTGTACTTGCGTCAGAAGTTATTGGTTTGGTTACATAGAAGCGCAGATGTTACGCTAGTAGCTAATTTTTATTACTTATAATATGTAATTTATATTTTGAAAGAATTTAAAAATATACAATGGACTAACACTGAATGAAGTACGGCTCTAATCACGTGTAAAAAATGCAGAAAAGAGCAGATATTTATTTTTCTTTCCCTATCAATGCTACCAATTCTACAGGTAATCCTACCATTTAATACTTCATTTATGTACTGTAACAAAATTAGTGAACCGTAGTTTTGGTAGAGCGCAGCTCTAGGTACAAGGAATCTTACGCCTTGCTCCGTGCCGAATGTAGATGTACATGACACGAATAGCAGATGTCTGTAACTTGTTGAATAGGTTCATCTGTACGGGCGATACTCTGATCCCATTTCATGGACAGGTAATATATTAACATATGCGAAAATTAAGACGCCAAGTCGTAGATTGCTGCTAGTCCTGACCGTCAGATCATTTGTGAGTTTAAGGAATATGAGTGGTTCCATCATACTTCACTCGGGCACTCCTGACAATACCCTTCTCTTCGACTGCGAGTGTTCATCAGATGAACACTCGCCGTCGAAGACAACGAAGAGGAAGTCTTCGAGCCATAGACATTTTTGGGAACATAATCCGTTTTCTCGGACACTATTTAATAATCTGCATTGGGACACTGTGTCAAACATTCCCTATACATCCAGGAACAGGTAATCTGCCTGTTGCCCTTCATCCATCGTTCGCAGTATATCATAGGAGAAAACGGCAAACTGAGTTTCGCACGAGCTATGTTTTCTTAAGCTTTCTAAATCCTTGCTTGCCTGTGGGCAGAAGTATTTCTCAGTCAAATTTCTTTAATTCCAATTCAGAAAATGTTCAGTATTTCTGGAGGGAAGTGTGGTGTCCTGCCCACTCGTCTCTTACAGGATGCCTAAAAGATGCTGCTTTCTCGGATATGGTAGCTAAACAACAATTCAAGCAAATCACATTAATGGTTTTTATTGCAATAAAGTAGATTGACAATACTTAACTTTAGGTCGCAAGCAATTAGCGAGATGGAAATAAAAAATATCCGTCGCTGTATACAATGTCCATACACTTAATTCACACAAGTTCATATGGATCACTAATCAGGGCTCTTATAATGCCTCTCTTATAGTGCGTGGTTTCTAGTCCGGGTCTACTAGTGTCCCTCTTCTAGCGTTCGGATCTACGGGTCTACTAGTGCCGATCAAGTACTGTCCGCCTAGGCTGGCACGAGCGGCACCTATATTCTCTTCAGGTGGAGGTCTCTCCTGTCGTGGTGTGGTCCTAGTCAGCGCACTACTGGCTAACGTCGTCTCACAGCCTTCTCTGGGGTTACGTTCTTGATCCTCGCGCCAGTGCTTGTCGTCACGCCGGAACACAAACCTATGTTCAGGATATCTATTAGCAATATTACTGGTCCGTTCTTTTTCCCTTCTTATATACAGGAGTCATCTGCGCTTTTTTTCCAGTCGCTTGGGACTGCGCTAGACGAGAGATTCGGGATAAATGCAAGGAAAGTAAGGGTTCAGTGCAGTAGAGTACTCTCTGTGAAACCGAACTGAGATTCCATGTTGACCGGTGACTTACTTCGGTTCATGAGTTTTCGACTTGTTCAGTCGCTTGTCATTGCCAGGGACGTCAATTACCATGTCCTCCATACGGAAGTTTGTGCGCCAGCCTAACGACGGTATGTCTGTGCGATTCTGTCGTATGAACTATTTCTTAAGTGCGGAATCATATGATTCAGCATTCTTTTTCTGTCTTTTCAGAGCATTGCCTCTATCACTGCCTCACCTGTCCTACACCGATATCCACTAATCTCCTTATACGAGAGTGGTGACTGTTACAAGTGGTGTAACGAAGTGGGCCTCTCGACACCTGTCACCATTCCATCCGGTGATTATTCGAAGCCGACATCTTCACAACTGTTCGTTATATCGACATCACTGCAATCAGCTTCGCTCATATTGCAGCCTGTGCTTCAGAATGAGGGGTGTTGAGAGAAACATTCATGTGTAATTTGTTGTCCGTGGTAGATCGCAGAGATTCTAATTTCAATCTGAACAGTGTTGTGAACCTCCTAATCTATTCGAGTTCAGAGGAAACTGTAATGAAACGTACTTGAACCCCGTCAGGTGCGCATTTTGCAAACATCATTTGTCGTGCACAAAGACAATCTCAGCCAGATGTTTTACTTGCCACGTTGATGTCATTTGGCATGGGACTGTAATGAATGATACGCCGGAAGAACTGGAGTATCTCCTTTCGTACTGTGTGTTTTATAATTTGAACTTGGTGATCGCTTGACTTGTACTGTATATTTATTTGGTTAGGCAGTAGTAGAGTACCCACAATGCCGATGGAAACATGTTCCGCTAATACGAATGATTGTTTGTCACTATGATGGAATGAAATGGCAGTTTACAAGCTGCGCTTGAGCAGAAATGTGGGGAATGGGAACATTACAGAAGCCAGGGAGCAGCACTTCAGCACGACAAAGAATACGTACAGGGACAATTTCAAGAAGATAAAACTACGCGGAGTGTACCCTCACTTTACCCTGCTATAAGTCCGCCCCCGGTAGCTGAGTGGTCAGCCTTTTTGTAATACCCTGTATATATATAAAAGAGCTAAACGATCGTAATCTGTTAAGAGAACATCGATAGCCATCTGTGGGAATTTATCTGGGAATTTATCGTAAACCCGTAGGTTGTATGCTAACAAAGAAGGCGGTTAGGATACGCTAAAGGGTCCCAAGGCGTGGTCATATCGATATGTGCCATTCATCAGGAGAGGATATGAGAACTGTAACAGCAGCTGGACGTCAAATACGCTACTGGCCATTAAAATTGCTACACCACGAAAATGATGTGCTAAAGACGCGAAATTTAACCGACAGAAAGAAGATGCTGTGATATGCAAATGATTAGCTTTTCAGAGCATTAACATAAGATTGACGTAATGCTGTTGACAGCAGTTACTTTGTGTGATATAAGGCACCTATTTGTTCACTGTTAACCAGCTTTCATGTGACCATTTTGTATGTACTTCATTGTAACAACCATTTGACGTACCGTAACCCTGATTGGCTATCGCTGATGAAATTCTGGGTGCAGTGGGAGGAGAATCACGTATTTAAGCAAAAAATGCATTGCTCTCCTTAGCAGTTACCGGTTCGTGTACTTGTAACGCTCGCAGCCACCGTCTACCGCCATGGGTTGAATTTCTTCTTTTTCGTAAGATTATTTTATATAATACTACATTCCTCTAATTCTGTTGTGTATACATACTTCAATACGAGGTCTGAAGACGGTCCAAAACAGACCGAAACCGGTAACCTCATAAAAACAAGTTTCTTGTGGTTGCGACTGTTGATGTTCTTATCGTCTGACATTACCACAGTGGCCGTGGAAGAATTGTAGTGAAATTTGGTGCCAATGTAACATTATTAACCCATCTTATACCTCACATAG
Source organism: Schistocerca piceifrons (assembly GCF_021461385.2). NCBI lineage: Eukaryota > Metazoa > Arthropoda > Insecta > Orthoptera > Acrididae > Schistocerca > Schistocerca piceifrons. The sequence goes on along the minus strand of NC_060138.1, from coordinate 502,633,509 downwards.
ACGACTGAGTTGTGGCCTAATTGTGACGTCATAGGACGCCATGCCTTTTCAGCATTACAGTGGAAGGTGGAAAGCATTTTTGAGCGAAATTTCAAAGTTATACGTCGCAGTGGGATTAATTTAAAGGTTTTCGAAAAAGTGATCCTTTATTTTGTTGCGCAATGTAGATTTTGTATGACTTACTAACAAAATACATTTGTAACTAACTTCTTTGCACTTAGAATATCAAAGTGGTTTACATTCCAGCTGACAAAATGTGCTCACTGCTGAGAACTACCTCACTTATTTGCAGCACACAAATGTGACGCTGCCTAGAAGATAATATAAGAGGATGCTTAAAGACACTTAGCTCATTCTGTTAACTGTGTTGAGTGCACAACCGGTCTGAGTTAAATGAAAATGTCTCGAAAATACTCTCTTCTATAAAACATTTTTACCCGTGAAAGAAAAGTAACGCTATCTGACTGCTGCTTAATTTATTTACCCAGAACTGGAATAGACCTTCATAGCGCAACAAGTAATTTAAGGGGAACTTGAACATGTATTTCAATGAATACGTTACAATCAAAACACTTCAATCTGTTGTGATCTTCCAGTACATTTTTACCATTTTTTAAAGAAGGGGCACGCGCAATGTGAATGTACAACTTAACTTCGTATGGTTTAACTCTTATTCACAGTGAGTATGCAGTACAGTCTTACCTCCGAACTTATTCAGGAACAGAAGGAATTCTTGAAGTTCTCAGAAATACTGACCTACCTTATACTTTCTGCAAAGTGAATAAACACAACTGAGAAATTGCCGTAAGAAGATGACATTTGTCATCTGAAGGTTCATCTGCAGAACATTTGTACTGATCATTCGAATAAGTGAAAAAGGAGCCCCGTATAACACTAAATTCCAGTAGTAATAATGAATAAGTGGGATAGCAACGTGTACCATGGGCTTAACAAACAACCATAAAATATTGTTTTATATGTTCGTATCAGTTTTCGCGTACTTCTTTCGCAGTTGCAATAGTAATACAGCTTAAAGTGTTATTTCAAGACGTAAAGCATTAAGAGCTTAAAGCAGCTATCGCAGTCGTTTCCCGAGCTTGGAGAGATTAATGGCTTTGTTGTAGGAGGGAAACTGGGGGAGGAGATCGAAATGGAGAGGGAGAACGGAAATCCCAAGACCAATATTTTGTGGGAGTGCGGCAGGATCTGAGAGCGTTACAGGATCTTCAGGATAAAGTGCAGCTTTTAATGGTAATTGAAGACGCTTATCTGACTGAGGTTTCCCTAAGACGAAAAACGACCTAGGAAATACGACGAGAAGCTTTTTCGTTTCTTAATTACAAAGCTTTACAAAACGATGTCGTCTTGGTGATAATGAAGAATAGCATTATCAGAGTAATAAGGATTAACCACCTGTTATACGTTCGTACCAGAAGATTAGGACGTCACGGCAATCACTCTTGATGGAACGTAACATGTTGCTCGCAAAAGAAAAGGTAGAAAAAGGTATTGCCATAAGTGTAATCTCATTAACGCACATAGAATTTCCGAAATTTGAAATATATATACACTATGTGATCAAAAGTATCCGAACACCTGGATGAAAATGACTTATAAGTTCGTGGCACCCTCCATCAGTAATGCTGAAATTCAGTATGGTGCGGACCGCTGTGGCCCAGCGGTTCTAGGCGCTTTAGTCCGAAACCGCGCTGCTGCTACGGTCGCAGGCTTGAACCCTGCCTCGGGCATGGGTGTGTGTGATGTCCTTAGGTTAGTTAGGATCAAGTAGTTCTAAGCATAGGGGACTGATGACCTCAGATGTTAAATCCCATTGTGCTTACAGCCATTTGAACCATCAATATGGTGTTGGCCCATCCTTGGTGACAGCGTCCACTCTCGCAGGCATTCGTTCAATCAGGTGCTGGAAGGTTTCTTGGGGAATGACAGCCCATTCTTCACGGAATGGTGTGCTGAGGACAGGTATCGATGTCGGTCGGTGAGGCCTGGCACGAAGTCGGCGTTACACGACTTCCTGAAGGTGTTCTATAGGATTCAGGTCAGGACTCTGTGCAGACCAGTCCATTACAGGGATGTTATTGTCGTGTAACCACTCCGCCACAGCCCGTCCATTATGAACAGGTGCTCGATCCTCTAATTTCTTTTCAAGAGTGGGAAGCAAGAGGGTGCTTAAAGCATCAATGTACGCCTGTGCTGTGATAGTGCCACGCAAAACAACAAGGGGAGCAAGCCCCCTCCACGAAAAACATGATCGCAATATAACACCACCACCTCCAAATTTTACTGTCGGCACTACACATGCTGGCAGACGACGTTCACCGGGCATTCGCAATACCCACACCCTACCATAGTATCGCCACAGTGTGCACCGCGATTCGTCACTCCACACAATGTTTTTCCTCTGTTCAATCGTCTAATGTTTACGCTCCTTACACCAAGCGAGGCTTCGTTTGGCATTTACTGGCGTGATGTGTGGCTTATGAGGAGTCGCTAGACCATGTAATCCAATTTTCTCACCTCCCGCCTAGCTGTCATAGTACATGCAGTGGATCCTGATGCAGTTTAGAATTCCTCTGTGATGGTCTCAATAGATGTCTGCCTATTACACAATAACGATCCTCTTCAACTGTAGGCGGTCTCTGTCAGTCAGCCGGCCAGAGTGGCCCAGCGGTTAAAGGCGCTACAGTCTGGAACCGCACGACCGCTACGGTCGCAGGTTCGAATCCTGCCTCGGGCATGGATGTGTGTGATGTCCTTAGGTTAGTTAGGTTTAAGTAGTTCTAAGTTCTAGGGGACTTATGACCACAGCAGTTGAGTCCCATAGTGCTCAGAGCCATTTGAACCATTTTTTTCTGTCAGTCATCCGACGCGGTCGGCTTGTACGCTTTTATGCTGTACGTGTTTAGGAGTGTGGAAATATCGCGTACAAACGTCTGACACAAGTGACAACCAGTCGCCTGGCCATGTTAGAAGTCCGTGAATTCCACGGAGCGCTCCATTCTGCTCTCACGCTGTCTAATGACTACTGAGGTCACTGACCTGGTAGTAGGGGCAGCACAATGCACCTAATATTGAGAACATGTTTTTTGGGGTGACTGGATACTTTTTATCACATAGTTTAGAAATTAACACTTAAAAAGCGAAGCATACTCATATGTGTGGTTTGATTTTTAGATGTTATCCAGTGGAAACACGAACTATTTCTAAGTGTTATTATGGACGTGTAAAAATGGTTCAAATGGCTCTGACCACTATGGGACTTAACATCTATGGTCATCAGTCCCCTAGAACTTAGAACTACTTAAACCTAACTAACCTAAGGACATCACTCAACACCCAGCCATCACGAGGCAGAGAAAATCCCTGACCCCGCCGGGAATCGAACCCGGGAACCCGCGCGTGCGAAGCGAGAACGCTACCGCACGACCACGAGCTGCGGGCTATGGAAGTGTATCGTAGAATGCATTACTGCTGGACGCTACCTTATAACCAACTTAAATTGGATGGAACACAAAGAAAATGTTGTGGGGAAAGCTAACCAAAGACTGCGTTTTATTGGCAGGACACTTAGGAAATGTAACAGACCTACTAAGGAGACTGCCTACACTACGCTTGTCCGTCCTGTTTTAGAATAATGCTGCGCGGTGTGGGATCCTTACAAGATATGACTGATGGAGTACATCGAAAAAGTTCAAAGTATTATCATTAAATATGGGAGAAAGTGTCACAGAAATGATACAGTATTTTGGTTGGATATCATTAAAAGAAAGGTGTTTTTCGTTGCGACGGAATCTTCTCACAAATTCCAATCACCAACTTTCTCCTCCGAATGCGAAAATATTTTGTTGACACCGACCTACATAGGGAGGAACGGTCACCACGAAAAATAAGGGAAATCACAGCTCCTACGGAGAGACATAGGTGTTCATACTTTCCGCGTGGTTTACGAGATTGGGATAATAGAGAATTGTGAAGGTGTTTCGAGGAACCCTCTGCCAGGCATTGAAATGTGATTTGCAGAGTATCCATGTAGATGTAGATGAACCCACGAATGGACGTGAAGAGTATGCAGCACAATTCTTTCGTATCCTCATATAGGAAATGTACAAAACCCCAAATTGAAGTAACGGCTCTACAAAAAAATTTATAAGAGATAGTGATGTACGGAAGATAACAGTAAAGTATATTGGTATCCATAATTCGAAAACAAATTGAGAAAATATCGATGATTCTAAAATCAGAGATTTAGTTTGAAAAAGCTAGGTTCAATAAGGAGATAACTTTGCGAACACGATAAGAAAGGTTCATTAAGGCTCATAAAGCAATGTGCGAAGCGTCAAAACAATGATTCTTTAGAAAGTGTACGTTTTCTTAAGCCGCCTAGGTTCTGAGAAAGATGATTGTCAGCAGAATTTCCCGTAAGTATCCCGGGAATTCTCTTTCGATTTCGGTTTCTGGTTATCAGATCTAGTCTCTCTGTGAATAGCTGGTTTGATATATCTCCTCGAGGTGGTTTCTGTTCAGACTCTTACCATTCATCCTGGTGAAAAACGAAAAATAATGGTAGTCACTGCTCGCCGAAGTCCTTAGAAGTTTGCAGTTGAATATTCCATATATCGAAACTGTCGTGCTACAGATTATATTTTTGCAACAATCTATGAACATGAGAAGGTCGATAAATTAATTTTGTGTTCAACTCAGTGAGAATTTAAGCTGCATCTTTCTGTCAATTGCTCTCGTCGGGATTCGACAACCGACCAAGTTGACTGCCCTCCCTGCACCTGCTCGCATAGCATAACGCGCAGCTCGCAACCTTGCAACTCTGAGAGCTGAGCCAGCTCCGGGACAAATCCGCGCAATCTAACAACGACTATGGGCTTACACAGAGCACACCCTGGGAAAGATTTTTATGCTTCCCACGCGCGTTTACAGCAATGCTTGACAAATTCACAAATTCCACCATAGCGAATGCGATAACATTTAAAGTACTTCACAAAAAAATGGTTCAAATTGCTCTGAGCACTATGGGACTTAACTTCTGAGGTCATCGGCCAAAGGCCTGAGGAAACTCAAGTTGCGCTATCTGGCGTCGTCAGTTAGTGCCGACGCGGTTTCTGATTTGCAACATCCACTGCTACGAGATCGAGAGACCTTGCTTCATGCTACCTGGATCAATTTTTGAAATAGAAAAGGGGGTGGCGGGTTATCAGATTAGTTTCATTTCTCTGTTCTCAAGTTGATACAATTGGAAATATAGATTTCTCATCGAACCCAGGAGACCTCGTTATTGACCCCTAATAACTTAATTACCTCCTGTAGAACAACTGTATATTCTATGACAATATACCCTTTTGCACGTACTGGTCCACATGTGCTATGTATTTCTTGAAGTATTTTTTCTAGCCGAGGCAGTTCTTTTATTTTAAAATGAACATTTCATTTCATAATTATGCAGTTGCTTGATTTCGTTCCCTTAAGCCCTGAAAGGATACATCACAGTAAAAATTATTGTGTACATAGCATGATCGGCCTCTTTTCCACAGAACAATGTGGGGAAGCAACAGGTGGTGGTGTCCTTGACAGCAACTTCGCGCTATCAGAGACACGTGCACAACTATCTCAGATTTATAGTTACATGACATGCATTCCTTTTGATTTTAAGACACTAACCTCTCCCTGTGTGCTTTCATGTTGATAGTTGCACTAACGTATTTTAATGTGTTGCATGATGAGACAGAGATAAAATCTGCATGTGTAATTATCTTGTTGCATTTTACATATGGACTTCACATCTGAGATAGTTGTGCCCATACGTATTGTGGTTATGCATAACTGTCATTTGTCACGTCACATGTTGCTTGACCCTCACAGATGTGTGGAATATATCGTGTTATATACGTACATAAAATTTTTTATTGTGATGTAGCTTCATAATGCCTAAGAGGACGGAATTAATTAGTTGCTAAATTATGAAATATATTCTTTACTTCAAAACAAACAACAGACTACGCAAAAAAATTACTTTCTACAAGAAAAAATAATTTGTTGTTTAGAATGAGACTGCTTTATTCCTGGATGGTTTACAAAATGTTGGGAGATCACAGGCCAGGTAAAACATCTCACTTCCACTCCAGTGGTTATTTAAAAATCAAGAAAAATATTTGACAGCTCCACATACATGTTACAGTAGACGTCTATACTGAAAAGGGATTAAGGTGGAGGAATAAGCATGTACGACGAGCGTCGCAAAAAGGATCGACTAGCCATATGAATAAAAGAGTTGTCTCTACCTAAGCTTACACGGAGAGAAGTGCGAAGGGAACGAACCCTGCAGCCTTACTGCCTCGGAAAAATTCGTGGGGTCTCAGGCCAAAGCCTGACATGCGCTTTCTGGAGCAGAGTCCACCGAAGAACAAGTGTGGCTAATCGGACACCATTCCGATTTAATGCTTACTGATCCTTTTCTGAACACTTAGTGCTGGTATCCAACCATATGCTAAAATGAAATCATATCTGAGCTAACATGAGTTGTAATTAATTAAGAGAAATGACTTAAATGAGCTAAATGGGGAAGAATAAGGTAAGATTCGTCTTTCTGAGTGAAAAGTTCAATCCCCTCGTCGGTCGAACATTTTTGTGTGACTAAATGCCGCTACATATAAATCGCTAGTAACTCGACACTAATAGTACGTCACCAATGGTTGAGCCCACAGTGGATGGATCATATCTGTACGTGTTTCTCGCGTAGCGTTTATTTTACTTGTAACGTCGTCACACGACTATATATATTATGGAAAAGTGTTTACCTACGACATAGATTCCGGTGTCATTCTGAAAAAATTAGCTACGTACTACTAGAACCAACAGCGAGACAATAAAAATATTCGGTGTAATAGAACTGGAAATCGGTATTAAGTTGAATACCACACAATAGTCAAAGACGTAGTCTCATATCATCCTCAAATGTGCTCATCACTATAGAAAACCCAAGTCCGAAAAAAGCTCTCATTGAAAGGAATCCGAAAAGCCTTGAAGTCCATAGCCTACCGAATGGTAGAATTACGGTAGCGTCGAAAAGGGAATGAAAAGACGATGCAAAGGATGACGCAAAGTGATGCCCACAGGCGGTCAGTGATGGTTCAAACTTGCATTTCATCTATTCCGCAATATTATATTGCGTCTAATCGTTCTATTAAAGAAATTTATGATTAAATTACATATTAATAGGAACAACTTTTTATTATCATAACCCTAAGTTTTCATGAAAAAACTGCGGGGCGGACCCGCCTCCGCACACAGTAATTTTTACTATTTCTGTCCTGCACAACAGATGGAAGAAGTCATCCTTTCCGATCGTCTCGTGATGCCAATTGCGAGCTAACATCCCATAGATGTTCGGGCTCACATGCGGTTCCTCTTCGTCTAAATGTCTTGGCTCAAACTCGTCTAGGGGTTGAACCGCACGTGTCGCATTACATGCCCTAAATTAGACACTTGTTACCATTTGATTAAGTTGTCGGGCTGATCGCAAGTTTGCGAAATACGAAACCAGCATAACATATAATAACAGTAATAATAATATCGGGAATTAAATTATCGACCCAAAGTGATGTAGGCCACACAGTTGCGATTTGGTTAGAATAATGTTTATTCAGATAGCAAACTAATGGCGAAAGTGGCCATATTTAGAGTTACTGTTACATTTGAGCGCATATCCATTTGACACAGTTCGATCGTTCACAGTCTCATTGCGAAATACAAGTTCGATTCTCCACCTCCTTAACTACGCGAAAAATTAGGGTTCACACCAGGCGCGCGGCTGCTCACCGCTCAGAGACTAAGTCCCACGATACCGCACAACTCGAAATTTTCTAAATCGTTTCAGTTCCTACCTGACTAAAGAATGACTGTCCGCTTTCGCGTCTCAATCCGAACTGTACACTTTGATGTCTCCAGCCGAACTGTCTGTTTTCGCGTCTCAATCCGAACTGTCCCCTTTGGTGTCTCGTCCAGAACTGCCCCCTGCCCGTAACCGACCGTGTTTCCAGCGCACCGAACATCTTCGCTCAACCGACTAGTGCAGTTCCCTTTCCCGAAGCCGTCCATCTGATTGGCTACAACTTATTCTACATTTTAACATATTTAAATAATCAAAGCCTGCCCACATTCACGTTCTAAACAAAGTAAAAATGATATCCATCACACAATAAACTTAAATTCCTTTACATAAAACCAATACATTTTCCTTCTTAGCTTTGAATGCCACGGGCAGTAGCCTTGCACCAATGTACTTTCTGATAAATAAATAAAGAACAAAAGTAACTACTATACACTAAACTTTACAACAAATATTCTATTACCTAATGATTCAATAAACTGTCATGCTGTCATCGTTCAATGTCTTTTGTGTGGAGGAAATGATGATCTGATACTTAACTGAAAATACTGATAGCTAAAATTTATTGTATCTTTTAAACAAAGAAAGTTACCCAGTTGATAGTTACAACGTCTGTCATTTTAATGATGCGCTTCTATATGAAATGTCGATCGTTAAGATGGACCGCCGGTCGGTGTGGCCGTGCGGTTAAAGGCGCTTCAGTCTGGAACCGCGTGACCGCTGCGGTCGCAGGTTCGAATCCTGCCTCGGGCATGGATGTGTGTGATGTCCTTAGGTTAGTTAGGTTTAATTAGTTCTAAGTTCTAGGCGACTGATGACCTCAGAAGTTAAGTCGCATAGTGCTCAGAGCCATTTGTTAAGATGGACCAAAGCGTTCAGATTTTAGCACTCAGGTCTTTGTTACAAAACTTGTTAATTGCACTTCAAAAGTAAATCCGGAACTATTATAGATATGATCAATATTCAAGTTTTATTGGGATCACTATGAAATTTTATGGAGATTGGCAGATTAAAATTACTGGGGCCTGCTTCTCTGCATTACGACAGAATTAAACAGTTTTTCATAAATGTTTCCCTTTATGTCCGACCTTAGGTCCGAAATATTTAACACAGCTACGTCTTCTTGGCAACAAAAGCCTTCTACTGGGTTTCCTTGTGAGGTAGGTTCTCATCTGTCTCACTCACACACTACAGCCCTTAGGCCTCAATAGACAATACACGCCTGCAAGTTTCCCCACCTCGTGGTGAATCTGCGCCGTTTGTGGCATCCGGTCCTGGACGACAGGGTACGTTTCACAATTGCTGGAGACTGACTCTTTCGGCCATATACTTAAATGAGAGCGAAATGCTCGTTAACTCACACGAGACAACTGCTGGCTACCAGATGATACCATCCTTGTCTCTTTCTATAGTGGCAACAGGAGAAAGTCTGCTAGCTAATGTTGGTAGAAACAACAAAAGAAAAGTAAACCGAGTGGCCATGGACGTGTATTTGTTAGGGAACCTCATGCCGCTTTCCTTAACCGAATTCTGCCAGAAGATCCCTCCCTGCAACGCTCATTTGAAGTGTGCGATCAAGAAAACGAAGGCATTTGACATGACCTCTCTATGGTTAGCTGTACATAAAACCGCACGTTCCTAAGCTCCTCAGCAGCATACTGACAAGCTGTTCGAATTTCGATTATTTCAGTTGTCTCGTAATTAGGCTATTAATTTATATTAATTGTTAATCAGACACGTAACGATGTATTCAGTACAAGTTGTCCTTCTTCTGCATCCATTCATCAAGCGCTCCTCAAAATTCATGATTCTTTCTCTACGTTAGAGAGGAAACTGTGGTTTCACATGTTCCCACTCGCTTCAGTTGGTTGACGGAGCATGGTGTTGGTTGGTTTTTTGGGGAAGGTGAGCAAATAGCGATTTCATCAATCCCATCTGATGGGGAAGCAGGTCGGCCTTTCAAAAGAACCACCCGGCATTTGCCTGAAGCGAATTAGGGAAATCACGGTAAACCTAAATCCGGATAGCCAGATGCAGGATTGGAGAATCATCCTCCCGAATGCGAGTCTAGTGTCTTAACCACTGCGGCCGCGGTGGTCTCGCGGTTCTAGGCGCTCAGTCCGGAACCGAGCGACTGCTACGGTCGCAGGTTCGAATCCTGCTTCGGGCATGGATGTGTGTGATGTCCTTAGGTTAGTTAGGTTTAAGTAGTTCTAAGTTCTAGGGGACTGATGACCATAGATGTTAAGTCCCATAGTGCTCAGAGCCATTTCTTAACCACTGCGCCACCTCGCTCGCGAGCATGGTGTGGTGTGGCGCGCTACTGAGCAAAATTTCTTGATGCCACCGGCGAATCAGGGTGAAGAAACACAAAAACGTTTATTGAGAAAAAAATTCTGTTTTGAGAGTTCTTTTCAGTGACACTTTTTTTGCTGGTTCCTATTGAGAGTTCTGAATGTCTTTCCAGAAACTTGCAGGCAGTTTACTAGATGGTTCACCGTTCAATTCGCTGATATCGGTTTACCTAAACCGCATTTGAACCGTAAAAGAGTCGCACCCAGAAATACTTCTGATGAGGATCCGTGGAGATGGCTCGAAACATCGAGATTTGAGGAAGCTTGATGATGAATGGTACATCACCTAGAATATTTTGTTTTAAATGGGTAAGTCTGTCTAAGCCTTCGGACAGCATCATCAGCGTTTCTTTTTACGCTGTCTGTTTCAGTTTCTGCCGTCTGTTGTGAGGTACATAGAGAGTCGTTACTTGACGCCCACGGCGCCGCGTCTCGCCGGTTGTAACGAGCCGGCGAGTGGAAGGGGTGTGGGGGAGGGGAAGGAGAGGCGGCGGAGTGTGTGGCAGCCACTCAGGCGCCGCCCCTCGACTCGGCCCGCAGTGCGGAGCCCGCTGTTCGCCGTTCCCTGTTCCGGCGCCAGCCGCGCGCGAAATCGCCGCCGTACAGCGGCGCCCGGCAGCAGGTCTCGGCTTAGAGGGCCGTGGGAGCGGGGCCGCGTGTCGCAGCCGGTGGCGGGCCGTCGCTGTACGCCATCCACAACACGCCGCCTGCCTACCACTCCGACAAAGTAGTACCGTCTAAAGCACCCCCATGACATCTTACCCGCACAGATAAAGTAGGTGCACGTGCTCACGGTTTCCTTCTCGTGACAACGGCCAACTCCGATGACAAGCCTGAGGCGAGAGAAAACAGCAGTAGTACAAACCTTGAGCAATTGGTGGCTAGAAGTAGACTCACAACCGCGGCAAATAAAACCATCTACCTAAACGTTGAAAGGCAACTTACAAAGGAATCGTACAGTTATTGCTTGCAAGCCACCTAATTATTCACGTATCGCTAGGAACATTGTTTCACATAAAGACTGAAACTGCACTGCGCAACAGACTTAAAGGCTCGCCTTTCCGAAACCTCGTAACTGACTCCCATTACGACGCGTAACTTTGAAATATGGCTCAAGGGTGCTTACAACCTTCCTCTGTAACGATGCGAAATCGCGGCGCCCTGCTACGGTACCCTCAGGCTCGGCGATGCTTCAAACAGCGACACGTGCGAAAAAAAGGCCGCAGCTCGGAAGTTCGCGTAAACTGTAAGGTGGGTTATTGACGTAACACAGGCATCAAACTTCTCCACAATTCTGCCCGACGCCACTGTGGACGTGTTGCATAATGAGGAGACCATCTCAGCCCCTCTTACCCACATTTCACCCCTTCTTTCGACATCTCTACGATGGAGATCATAACAGCTACACCCAACGATCCAACAGGCATTTTTTGGGTGCCCGAAGGAAATATTTCAGACACCTCAGCTCAGAAACGACAGGATTCAGTAAATGGCATAAAGAGCGTCACTGAGGCGTTGATTCCAACACGTTTCCCGATTGAAAACTACAGTTTGCAATGTGATAATTAACGGGAAGATGTTTTTGACAACCCGTTACACTGGTGATCCCTCGGACGTTTAAACATCCTTCTGAGAACATTGCTGAGCAATATCATCATTAAAAAATATCTTCCCCCTTTGAAGTGCAGTGCGAACGCAAACTTTGCTCTCGTTTGCATCCTCGAACTACTTGATGAATTTGAAAGTGATTCGAAGCAGCAAACGTTACTTACATTTTTTCATTCCCCCATGTTTTCTGCCCTCTTGTGGAGTGATAACACTGAAAGATCCCCTTCGAAAAATTATAAATGACTCTGCTGGTAAACCTCTACGTTATTTGATTTTCAAACAGCTGAGCAAAACTGTACGTACTCAGACATTTCTCTCTTTACTTATTCTGATCAACAGTAAACTGACACACAATATTTTTTTTTAGCACAACGCAGTCTGACTTTCAATAATCCCTACAAAAGAATGGCCCTGACTAACAATAACCTATACCTTTCATGAATCACTTACCTCACAAAAATCTTCGTTACTCGAATTACTGCAATACAGCGAGCGCCAATACTGCCAGCTAAATAAAATATTCTAACTACTAAAGGCACTAACTACTGATAGGCATAGTTAGCAAATGAAAGATTTTGATGGAGAACAAATAATGTATTTACCTTAATAGTGATCAAAAGTCATAATATATATCAGTTCATGACATCCAGTCTTACAAATTTCATTTTTCTGACGGAGACACGTCCAGATCGTCCGCTCTCAAAACTCTGCCATCTCTCTCCGCACATCCATCACTGCTGGCGGCTCACCTCCAACTGCGCAACGCTACGTCCTGTTCACGTCCAACTGCCCAACATTACAATAGCGAATATTGCAACAATGCCAACCAGCCACAGACTGCACACAGCACATACAGTGATTTTCATACAGAGCGCTACGTGGTGTTACCAAACCTAAACAGTCTACTGACAACACGTTAATGCAACATGAAAATGTGTGTAAATAAAACGGCATGGGTTCGCTCGAACACCTTTCAGTTCTGCAACACCCTCGCTGCCAACAATAAACCTTTGTTAGGCACTTTACAAATGTATATGTAGAAAATTCGACACCAATTAGCCTGGCGACTGCCTAGCGCCTGGCAAACGCCACCCAAGTGATGAAACCTCGTCATCAGATGGGCATCGTCCATTTCTTATCTGGCCATCGGCCATACTTCACATAGATGATCCGTGTAAGTCTCAATCAGGAGGTTGATGTTATCTAAGGAGATAGGGGGACCCCAGAACTTATATCATGTGACCGTTGGTCGCAGAAAAGACGTCTAGCACACGAGCACCACGATACAACACAATCTCTTCCCGAGACCAGACGTTGTGGATAGATCTCAACGACTGTACATATAGAACATCGATAGCACAGGTATGTAACTAGCGACCCACGGGCTGTATCCAGCCCGGAACTGTTTTCAATTCGGGACTCGGAAGAAATTTGTGGAAGTGGCAGTGAGTTAAGGGGCCCTGACACGTTACGTCAGTGTAACAATCTTCCGAGGGCAAGTATTATTGTTTTGCCAATATATGTAGTATTGATAGAGCAGAATTGATACTGACTAGGATATTCTCAGTATTACCCATAGGTAGCGAGAGGGTGAACGAGTGCATTATCGCTTTGACAATTCGCCATTCCACTGATCACGTATTTCCACTTTGACTTCTGTATAATACAGCTGACATATGCGAAGTTTTTAAATTGAATAATGAGATGGTGCCTTAATATATTTAGTGTTACAAAAGTAACCCATGTCCATGCGATCAGTCAGTAAAAGTATTTTTGCACAAATTGTAACGTTCTTTTTATATTTATCAAAATATTTAAAAGACTGCCTGGACTGGGAATGCATACAAAACTGGAGTTATCGTGTAGCCTGTTGTAACTGCAAGTGATGTGCTTACTCTGTGTTATTGTTAGCATAGCTTTATACGCACTCATTGGGCAATGCAACTCTCAGTACCGAAAGAGAAATACAATCACTGCAAAATTCATTCAGCCCTTTAGGTACTTAATCCTTTGGCCCTGTTGAAAACTGCTAACTTTGGTCCCTGTGCACATAACAAATAAATAAAATTTTCTTACCTCTTAAGCAGCAACGGTGGATCGCGTTGTAGTCTGATCTCTCATGAAGAACAATAAAATATACTAGCTACAGGCCCAGAGGTGTGGAATTCAGGCTGTATTACTTTGAAATATACATGAAATTCATTTGGCTGATAAATGAAGACATTTAAGAATAACTGAATGTCTAAAAAAAAAAAAAAAATATGACCTGGACAGGGAAGGCGGTAGTGATTTGTGTGAATTACTAACACTGACCTTTTCAATAGTGAAGTTGCATTCGAAGTTAAGTTTCGCTTTTCAGAATATTTCACAACTGAAATTACATTGCTCAGAAACATTACATCCTTTTTACTAAATGAAAACCTTTCTTGCTGACGTAGTCACAAGCTATGAGATTTGTACAGCAAGTATTATCTAACATCACTAAAAGGCATAAACGCAAATCATCAAACTACGTATACTCGTGGCGACAAATCTTAGAAACATTGCAAAAGGGAGATATCTAACTATCCTATACATCAGATCTGTTTACTTATATTCTGGGGTTACTCAACATAGAACTCACTGTTAAAAATTATGAGCCAACTCATTTACACTAACGCGCTGGCAAAAGGAAAGTAATAAAAAATTAATTTCTTTACCTCAACTGAAAGAAGACTTCTGCTTCCACATTTATATCTCCAATAATACACGTACTCGTAAAGCTTCTTTGTAATATTAGTCCAGTAATCATTTCTTGTCACAATTAATTTACATTTCTATCATTTCTGTTTACACTCCATTTTAAAATCGATCATCATTTTTAACAATCTATTTTACGTGTGGTATAACAAAAAAACTGCCTACTGCATCCTCTTTCGCTCACGGACTGATAGTCACAGCTGTGCGCCGAGCGCTCTCCTACCACAACACTATATCTCAGACGAGAAGCAGTATCTTTGGCTCGAGGTCGTGCAAAGTCAGCCATCAGAGACATACATCGTTTACAACATGATAGCTTCATTTTAGTTAACGTTAGTATCATTACGACATTCGGGTGCTTCATATAAATGTACCCCAGTAGCCCCCTTTCACAACGCTCCAGGAGGTTTAACAAATTTGGCACCAATTTGGAAGTATGGTACATTTATCTCATTGCTGATAAGTAGAAATCTTCAGTAAAATAGAACCACTACAGCGTAGTCCTAAGGACCATTGCCAACTAACATGTCATGACCGCACAAAAATATCTGACTGTATAACATCATTAAAGTTGAAAGAATTGAGAGTGCTCATGTGCACTAGTATTAATCATAGTCAGGTTATAATTTGAATAAAGTGAGTAAAGTTGCTGCCAAGTAAATCATATAAAGCAAAATAGTATACAATCCTAATCGTCAAGATAATGGTATAGGATTAGGCAAGGGAAAGGAAGAATCATGGCTGAAGCGTATGAGCATGTTGAAGTCACTGCATCATAAAGTCCTTTTTTTTTCAGTTTCAACAACTGAGTACTAGACAATGTGAATTGCGTCCATCGTTTACAATATAATAGTTTCATTTTAGTTTCCATTAGTATCATTACAATATTCGGCTGCCACATATAAGTGTAACCCAGTTCACTCCTTTCATATTTAAAAATTGCTTGCTAATAGTGTTTGTGCATATTAACAAACAGTCAAATGACCTGTCTGTCAAAAATATGGCAAAGTTACTCCCAACTGATTGTCGACTGAGATTGCGTATACCATTGCCGTAATTTGTTTTTCTTTTGTTCTCGTATTAACATTAATAAATTGTTATTTTCCGTTGTGGAGGTATTAGAACATCGCAACTGTTAAAAATGAAGGTAATATATAACGAATTAGGTGCAACCAGCTGCCTTAATAGGCCTTTAATTTTTCATGACGTTTCAACATCCCTGGCATTCTATTTTCAGAGTTCTAGATTTATTTACGAGTCTTGAATATTGGTTTTCACTAACGACTTTGCAGAATTTTGCAACGGATGCTTGTTAGGTAGTTACTGCAAAATGTTGTAATTAGAGAAAAAAATGTTCACGACGCGTAAATAAATGTAAACACCTCAAGATAGGTGAACATTAAATGAATATACACTCAAAAACTCTTGTCCTGAGCACAGTTTTTTGACGTGGGGCGTCGGGAACGGGCGCTTTAGCCCGTAAACATAACGTCACGGACGCTATAGTTGTAAAAATACATTGGTGAGCGCAACCGTAATGACCTCCTGATTAATAGCTTGTTTGTCCGTCTTTGGAACGAAATACATTACTGATTCTCCGACTCAGAGACCCGATAGTTTGTTGGTACGGCTGTGGAGGTATGTGACATTACGCGTCTACGCACAGGTCATGTAATACGCGTAAATAACGTGCGTATGCGGTGATGGCACCCGATAGCGACTCAGATGGGTTCCATAGGATTTACAGCAGGCGAATATGGGCACTGAGATGTCAACGTGAGTTCACCATAATGCTCCTCCAACAACTGTAACATGATTCTCTCTCCGAGACACGGACAGCAATGCTGCTGAATGGTGACATCGCGCCGACCGGGGTGGCCGAGCGGTTCTAGGCGCTACAGTCTGGAACTGCGCGACCGCTACGGTCGCAGGTTCGAATCCTGCCTCGGGCATGGATGTGTGTGATGTCCGCAGGTTAGTTAGGTTTAAGTAGTTCTAAGTTCTAGGGGACTGATGATCTCAGAAGTTAAGTCCCATAGTGCTCAGAGTAATTTGAACAATTTTTTTTTTTGTGACATCGCTGTCGGGGAAAACATCAAGCATGAAGGGATGCAGGTGGTTCGCAGCTGTCAGCGTGCCTTCGATTACTATCACAGGTCCCTTACAAGCGCAGGAGAATGTCTCCCATAGCATAATACTGCTCTTACCAGCCTGCGTCGTGGCCCGCTGCACGTTGCGAACCGCCGTCCACTTCGATGACGGCATCTGAGGAGACGGCCATCGATCTAGTGAAGCAAAAATGTGATTCACCCGAAGAGTCGACACGTTCGCGCTTATCTATAGTCGATTCCCTATGGTCGCGTGTACACTGCAATAATAACAGTAGATGTCGTTGGGTCAAGATGTGAACACGTGGGGTGGTCCGCTGCGGAGCTTCATGTTCAACAATGTACGTGGGACGGTGTGCTCCGAAACTGTTTCGCGTGTACCAGCATTGTGCTGTACTCCCCTAGGTAACCAGAGAGCCCTGGATTTAGCGGCCACACATCGTACCAGCGGCCACTGTGCTGAAAGAAATCATTATTCGTGTAAGGTAGCACTTTAATCGTTATTTCGACTCTCCTGTGTCACTTGCACTACTGCCGCAGCTGCGCGGGGTAGCCGCGCGGTCAGGGGCGTCAAGTCGCGGTCCGTGCGGCTAACCCCAGTCGGGGTTTCGAGTCCTCCCTCGGGCATGGATGTGTGTGTCGTCCTTAGAGTAACTTAGTTTAAGTTAGATTAAGTTTTGTGTAAGCTTAGGGATCGACGACCAAAGCAGTTTGGCGCCATAGGAAGTTACGACAAATTTTCAAATGAAACCAAACAATAAGGATTAGATTTCTATCTAAATGACTTACATAATTTATGTTGATTACGAAACGAATTTGTTCCCTCTACAATAAAATAAAAAGCTAATTTTTCAAATAGCACCTTGACTTGGAATAAAAAAATAAGGTAGGTTGGCTTAGGAAGAGTGCAGTTTGGGTTAAAGGCTAGGGTTACAGTCTCCATTCTGTCTTGCAAGTCGCTCACTGTTCCTTTGACCTCTCCAATAATTTATAACTGCGAAAATGCAATTTTGGATTCTGGTACGTTTTCCAAGTATTCTTGTGTGGTTAAATTAAGCTAACAGACAAGCAAGGCTATATCAAATTGAACAGGAGTTCAAATAAGCTTTTGTTTCTATGAGTTTATTAAGCTGTTACTCCTGAATAACAGTCACTGTTAGTTTTTGTGATAACTTCATTGCACCATGTAGTAACGATATTAGTTTTTGACATTCAGATAACGAAGTGCTCATAATTGTAACAGCCGATGGGCCAACAGATATTTAACTATGGGCCATTGACAAGTTCTGGTGCAGCTCTGAATTTCCATGTCATGCACATGCCATATAAAGATGTAATACACAGTACCACCACACAAAGTGAAGCATTCGAGACGTATTGATATGTGGGTGTACAGATACCTCGTAAGAAACAAATTAAAGCTACGTTTCGACAAGGTTGGTAGTTCATCATCAGAGAGGGCAATGAGAGAGTCTGTTGACAAAACGTGTCTTATTGTAAGCAAATAGTTGTCACGAAGCGCCGCAAATGTAGGGCGAAATGAAAATAGTGAAAAATTAGCACTTATCATTTCTTAAAACTGATATGTGGTTGCTCGTCATTCTGTAATGCTTCGCCACCAGGCACAGAGGATGACAGGCACGTTTAAGCAGCAAATGTTGCATGTGATATACTGAAAATCCAGACAGATATGTCTTAACCGGTGTATTTGCCTCGCTCGGGAAGTGTGCCCCACGTAATGGCTGATGGGCAGCAAGAAGAATGCCGCCAAGTCACGAACACCTGCGGACACATACGCGAGACACAGATATTGCCATTATACAGACGAATGGATTTTTCTTTGACGGCTGCCTTCTTTACAACTGTTGAAGGAATACAGTAGGGAGGTTACAGCCAACCTTGAAAATTTCCTCAACCAGGAACAGCATGAGAACGAAATGAAAGTTAGTGGCTTAGATACCAGCCGCCACAAGACCATAAATTGTCATCCTACCTGAAAGATGGGTTAGCAGTGTCAATCGGTCAGTGGGTAGGATTGAAAATTA
This sequence comes from Schistocerca piceifrons, assembly GCF_021461385.2. Taxonomy (NCBI): domain Eukaryota; kingdom Metazoa; phylum Arthropoda; class Insecta; order Orthoptera; family Acrididae; genus Schistocerca; species Schistocerca piceifrons. Next base: position 502,614,740 of record NC_060138.1, on the reverse strand, counting down.
GACCATCAAATGACAAACTTGGCTTGCCTTATCAGGATTACACGCCAACTGAACACAGCATTTGAACCTGGTTAGCTCAGGTCTGTGCCTGCCAGGCAAAAAATTTTTTAAAAAAATTATACGTACACCCAGAATTCCATTCTGTAGTGCAGCAGTATTACCGAGTCAGTCTTCGATTTTTATTCGAATTCTTTTTATCATACCAAATGTTATGGTCACTTCGTTCCGTGTTGAATGGATGAATCTACGCGGTCTGGCCATTGGATCTTTAAATATTCGTCTGCACTTTCTTGTTTGACCTCAGCCTCAAAGTATTACTCTGACGCCGATATGGCAACACGATTACCGTGGACAACAGTCACTGGAAGCAGCTGTGTGCTCTAACTGAGGAGATTGAGCCAGCACACAAGAAGTGATGAGTTAAGTTGCACGGGGCACCGCAGCAAAGCTTCAGAACAAGATGTTGAGTACGACTTCCTACACAACGGTAAGAAGAAGTGGGCTGCAGCGTGGCGAGGCACCCGTCATCTTAGGAAAACTGGGCAGAGGCAAAAATGATTAGCAGATTTACTTAATTTTCTCTGGGCATACGAAGGCTCATTACAAATAACGCAGCAAGAGACAGAGTATAAACATTACAATTTCAACAAGGAAGAGTCTCGCTTCTAAGCGCGAATGATAATGTCGTAGCAATGAGGGTACGAGTGCAAGTTGATAGTTTAGCTGCCGCCGGCCGCCCTATAACGCGCCACCAGAGGCTGCTCGTGGTACACAGGCACAGGACGTGTGGCTCAGCAGGCGCGCGCCATTGGGTCCGCCAGATCCCACTCGACTGCTATCGGCGTTTAACGAAAACTTGCAACGCCAGAGCCAACTGCGCGACGCCTGTAGGGTGGTTGGTACTGATACATGAAACCTCACAAGACGAAAGCTGACGGATTTCAACTCGCTACCACCCATACATCGAGGATTGATCGACGTATTATGTCGACCATGCATCTCCTACAGATTACATTCAATGGAAAAACGAGATACCTCTTTCCTCTTCCTACTTTTGCCCAATTAGTGAGTCTGGTCTATGCACAGTAAAATCGTTCCCGAGTTTTACATTTGCGTGGATGGTTTTATAATACATGTTAGTATGTCTGTAATTAGATCCTATACTTAATTTGTGTATCTACAATTTGGCAACCAGAGTTAGCAATCACATTTCTCTTTCGTTGTATCCCTTCTGAATTTACAACATTTCGGCGCTCATTGAGGGCATCTCGTTTATTTTGGTTTCACTACATTTCGACACCCGCCGTGGGGCGTCCGTGTTTGTCATTTCATTAAAAGCTGTTTTATTACAAGCCTGAAACATTATATCTACTTAAAACCAATCATGTTAAGCAGAAGAGAATAAACATTCCATAACGACATTTTTAATCCTTTGCAAAGTTATAAACACAGAGAAAATATTACCAGTGTGGTTGGAGTCAAGAGTTTAGTTAGTTGCTGTGACGTGAAGCACCTTAAAGTACAAAGGATGGCTATCTCAAATAAATAAATACTGCATTTATGAAAACAACTCGTAGAAATGTGTGTTTACCACAGCTAAGACTGCATTAAAATTTTTTATGAAGGGCGGAGTTTTCGTGAGCTGTACATAAACACATCATTAGAATTGTTGTTATACTATGCCAAAATTAAATTTGTTACAGTGAATGTATGAAATCCAGTAACCTCTGCTAATTATCAACCAGCGAACTGTAATATAACTGATCGTTCCATTGCAACTTAAATGAAATGCTCATAGTAATTCAATAGTGACAAAAATACAATTTAAAGCATTTTCGTGAACTGTGGTATTAAATAAAGAGCGCAAGGCAATGTTCATTAAGGAAAATAGCTTACAGGTTTATTACTAGTGTAGTGAGTAGACTTTTACATGCGGAGCAGTTTCGTGAATAGAACATTACATAGATTCAGTGCACAAACAGAAACATCATGTAATTGCACCGTCTTAATGGTTACCATATTGTACATTCTTTATGTTTCAAACTACTATGGGTAGCCTTGACGTATAAACTATCAACTATACTGTGTTGTTCTATGCCAAGTAAAACATATATTTATTGGTATTTAGCACTTATTAATACTGTACACATGGCTGTTTGAGGACCGCAATTGTGCATAATGCACGTCATGTACGTGCTGTAAGCGACTATGGAAGTCAGTCCTGCATAGACAGACCACTTTCGTAAAAGCTGTGCATAGTGACAATGTAGTCCTAATTACTGTTTCCTTGTATCTCATTGTGCCATGTATATGACGCGTAGAAGACAGAAAGTATGCAGACTCCCCGGTTTCACCGGTTCAGTGGCTCCACTTGTGGCCCACGGAACTGCAATTTACGATAGCATATGCAGCACATAAACTCATTCATTGATGATATATTCTGTAATGGAGTGAAAAGTAAACGGATTTAACTAACTTGAAATGCGACTAGTGATTTATCATTTCATTTTCATTCTATTTGAGCATGATTTAGTAATTAGAGGGTGATAAGGGAGTGGAATCCAATAGCAAACCTTTATAAAAATATGTCGGGTCACAGTGACTGTTAATATTGAGTTCTTTCGACCTTCGCTGGCCGCGGTGGTATCGCGGTTCTAGGCGCGCAGTCCGGAACCGCGCGACTGCTACGGTCGCAGGTTCGAATCCTGCCTCGGGCATGGATGTGTGTGATGGCCTTAGGTTAGTTAGGTTTAAGTATTTCTAAGTTCTAGGGGACTGATGACCACAGCAGTGAAGTCCCATAGTGCTCAGAGCCATTTGAACCTTTCGACCTTCGTTTACTTTTATTTAACGCGGTGCTGGACTCTCATGTTTTCGGATGATTTTTGTGTGCTTGGGAAAGTAATATTTATTTATGTCCATCTGGTCCTGATCATTTACTTTTCTAATATATACCATAACATTTACGTAATATCACTGCAGTAACACTTTATAACTGACTGCTTTATTTGTTTATCTTCATTTTAATCAGTTCTCTTTCAATGTAAACAGTAAGTAATGTAACATTAGCAATTCGTAAATTTCTACTGTCACATATCTGTACGTAATAAAATATCTCTGATGGTGGAAGTCTTTGGTATTGTTATGGTTGTAATACCGCCATCTTTGTATGTGATGAAACTTGTTAGTGTGTGAGTGGTGCTTTACATTATGTGTATATGCATACACAAAAAAGTACATTCTACAGTTTTCGCTGCTGCAAGATGACGAGCAACCTGCACGGGTTGTAGGGCATCAGCATCCCAATGAAATTTTGTCAGGTGGGGAAGCAAAAGGCGAAAACTAATGTAAAACGTGAGCTAGCAGTCGGTTCGAAACCGATATCAAGCTGTTTAAATAAATAAATAGCATTGTAAAAGGCACAATTAGAGTTAAAAAGATGTTGTCTCACATCTTGTTTTGCTTGTAGGGCACCACCGCCCCAAGGAAATTAGGTCAAGTGGGGTATCAAAACGCGAAATCTAATATAAAACTGAACTAGCTGTCTGAAGATGAACTTTTCGGTTCGAGACCGGCAACGGTGCTCTTTAAATAAACACTTTTGTAAAAAGTGGCTGGTTGCTGTAATCTTTTGTGTAAGAGTCAACCTATATTTTGCTTACAGCCACGGACTCAAAATGTCAGTCTTTGACAAAATAGCAAATATGCAGTACCTACGCAAATTTAATGCGCCATCGAATGCAGCGTGACCCACTTTAAAAATTGAAATCATAAAAAAATATTCTATTTGACGTCATCATTGAGATGACAACGAAATGCACGACGACAAAGCATTGATCGTAGATTGTTTTTCGTTTGGGGCTAACAAGATTCGAGAGTAAAACACAGATTACTAGTAGCATCACAGGAGTACCTTTTTTTTTTTGTTTCAGTAATACTGCAAATCGATTAGACAAACGGAACGTCAGGGGAGAGGTTTATACATCGACCACGACCTGTCAGCCCGAAAGTCTTAAATGAAGAAAATACCGGCCGTGAAAGCCTACACTCTATGATCGATTAGAGTGTGCATAAAGAATTAGTAAAGTTCTTCACATTCTATTCATAATGTCTGTGAATAATTACGCTTTATTGAATAATTTACCGTGTTAGCTGATAGATTTTTTCTGTTGAACATCTACCATTCATATTAAATATACACTCCTGGAAATTGAAATAAGAACACCGTGAATTCATTGTCCCAGGAAGGGGAAACTTTATTGACACATTCCTGGGGTCAGATACATCACATGATCACACTGACAGAACCACAGGCACATAGACACAGGCAACAGAGCATGCACAATGTCGGCACTAGTACAGTGTATATCCACCTTTCGCAGCAATGCAGGCTGCTATTCTCCCATGGAGACGATCGTAGAGATGCTGGATGTAGTCCTGTGGAACGGCTTGCCATGCCATTTCCACCTGGCGCCTCAGTTGGACCAGCGTTCGTGCTGGACGTGCAGACCGCGTGAGACGACGCTTCATCCAGTCCCAAACATGCTCGATGGGGGACAGATCCGGAGATCTTGCTGGCCAGGGTAGTTGACTTACACCTTCTAGAGCACGTTGGGTGGCACGGGATACATGCGGACGTGCATTGTCCTGTTGGAACAGCAAGTTCCCTTGCCGGTCTAGGAATGGTAGAACGATGGGTTCGATGACGGTTTGGATGTACCGTGCACTATTCAGTGTCCCCTCGACGATCACGCTGTCGCGGCATGCTACCAGTGTTAAAGACTGCGATGGAGCTCCGTATGCCACGGCAAACTGGCTGACACTGACGGCGGCGGTGCACAAATGCTGCGCAGCTAGCGCCATTCGACGGCCAACACCGCGGTTCCTGATGTGTCCGCTGTGCCGTGCGTGTGATCATTGCTTGTACAGCCCTCTCGCAGTGTCCGTAGCAAGTATGGTGGGTCTGACACACCGGTGTCAATGTGTTCTTTTTTCCATTTCCAGGAGTGTAGTTATCGCCTCTAATAGGTTGCTTTGTCTATTACAGATGTATGTTCTAATCTGCAGCTTACAGCTTAAAGGCGAGTCCAGCTCTTAATTAGTCTTCTGGGGCAAGGTAACATTACACACGTACGGAGTTTCACAAAATTACATCAGTGGAAACCAGTTTTCGGCTAGTTTGGATAACTGTCTATTTTCCCCGCGTGAAGGCTTGCAAGTCTGCTATTAGGGCAACTTTCTCTGTTACGTACGAGCAACACGTACATAGCTGCTTCCAAAATGTGTCCCTAGACTGGTGTTCAGACACATTACGCCCTTCACTAAAGCAAAAATTCTGTCATTATGTTTATTTTTTATATTTCTTTCCTTTGCTTTTGCTGGTCTTCTCTTTTATGTCCTTCTCATATTTTGTTTTACCTCCAAGGTCGCAGAATTCCACCCTTTCGCCTATTATATAGTCCGCCAATTATGATTTTTGCTGCTCCTCGATAATTTCGCCATTCTGGGTTTTATTCAGACTCCACATTCTGTCACTGTACTGAGTGAAGTGTGGTAAGGGGGGGGGGGGGGAGGAGCGGGGCTACAGCTTCTTTCTACGGGAACCAGCATTTGATTTAAAAGCGTTTGATTTAAAACCTCTCCATGCCGTGTCCATGATACATCACCACCGTTAACGATCCTTATTCTAAGAAATTGCCCAATAGCAGGCAGTCATTCTGCATTCTAACGTCAGCTTACCCTGGGAGCAACAGTGAGCAGCTGCGGATATCAGTGAGCCCTGTCGGGCGCGAATGAACTTGCTCCGACACGGCACGCGAGAGCAGAGCAAACAGGGTGGGTAGAGGGGTCGAGCACGTGACACGGCAGGATGATGGCCAGAGAGGGGAGAGAAGAGGGCGCGGGGAAGTCCCTCGCAGCGGAAGCCGGCGTTTAATTGCTTTCGCGCCGGCGCAGGCAGCTTCCGCCCGTGGAGGGCTACGCCACGGCCGCGGGCGTTGCCGGGGGCCAGTCCCGGCGAGCAGTTTAAACAGTAATTCCGCGCTGATCAGTATTAATGAATGTAAAACACTTCCGAGTGGCTGACGGCTCTCGCAGCGGCGGGTCGGTGCTGTGCGTCAGCGGCGCCCGCAAAACACAACATTCCACTCGTGCTGGCTGCCGCTGCGCCTCCCATCCCGAGTGAGCGCGCTCTAATCGACAACAGTCATATTGCACGACAAAATGTTTCCAAAAGCACTCTTGTGTAACAGCTTTCCCTCACTCTCTGACTGACAACAAAAGCCAAATATCACTTAACTGTATCGCACTCTACATTTCGAAGCGTTCGTTTTAACCGACCCCTTCTGTAAAGGCACAAATCACGTATAGACCTTGGAGGCATTCTGGCGGAAACGGACGTGTTTACGATACTTGCTACTGAGCACTATCATAGCAGCAAACTATATCGGTGAAATTTTGTAGTGAATTTCGGATAGTCACTAAAATAAAGACAGTTTACGAGAGTCCTGGCCTTACGAAGCAAATATCGTACTGCTCCGTAACACATTGGGCCTAGTCCTACAGGGAGCCCCCATGAACGCAGTGCCGTAACACATTGGGCCTAGTCCTACAGGGAGCCCCCATGAACGCAGTGTTTAGAAAACTGCCGTGGTTCAGGACCCGCTACTAACTCCGTAATAGAAAACAAGCAATAATCAAAAATAAACTTTCTATAGCTTGGGGGCAAGGTCATATAACACTGTTTTATCTGAAGTTCCAACATTTGACTGAAATGACTGTTGTGTAATTTCAGCTTTTGGTCCTTTTCCATTACCACAGTGTTAAGCCTGATCACTCTTCTGCAAACGAGGGCATCCTCAAAATATATTAAACTTGGTTATATAATGCCATAGCATATAAATTTTGTGAATATGTTCTAATTTATATACTGTGACACCTGCATTATATAACCAAGTTTAATATATTTCGAGGATGACTTCGTTTGCAGAAGACTGATCATGCACCGCATTCTGATATTTGAAAATGGTGAAAGGACGAAATCATGACTGTGTAATAGTAAACAATCTATACACTCAAAAGACGGAACTTTCATCCAAACAGTAATTAAAGAAGTGGTCACAATGACTAATTTAAGGTGCTGGGTTCGAATAGTACTCTGCTAATAGAAGATCCAGGGCCCAGCGTCATCGATTTAGGCATTAAAATAAAAAAAAAAACGGCTAATAGAAGATCCAGGGCCCAGCGTCATCGATTTAGGCATTAAAATAAAAAAAAAAACGGGTAGTCACAAGCGCCACATATGCTTGAAATAAGAAGGTAGATTGATCTTTCTAACATAAGAAATGGGGCCGGCCGGTGTGGCCGTGCGGTTCTAGGCGCTTCAATCTGGAACCGCGTGTCCGCTACGGTCGCAGGTTCGAATCCTGCCTCGGGCATGGATGTGTGTGATGTCCTTGGGTTAGTTAGGTTTAAGTAGTTCTAAGTTCTATGGGACATGACCATAGATGTTAAGTCCCATAGTGCTCAGAGCCATTTGAACCATTTGAACATAAGAAATGATACAGCATTAATAATGAATAACACATAACATTTATAGGGGAAATATGAAAAAAAGATCGAGGTGCTTATGGTTAAGGAAACAGGCGCAATTATCTTCCAACTGCACCCCTTAAGTTCTGTGGTCAGCGCAAACTCGGCTTACTGTTAATCGAACTCTCCAACCTCTCTTGCTTGACCCTAAACTTCGCACTGCACGTTGTTCTTATCTCTGCACTTTCAGACGACGCGATGACGATGCAAGTCACGTCCTCGTTTAGTTCGCCAGCAGTGTATGCACATAGGTTACTAGCCCAGTGTTCTTCCAAAAGTCATCAGCGCTGATATCAAAGTTCGGTCCACCACTCAATTCAGGACGAAAGAACTCAATCACAAATCTCAGTCACGAACGAAAACCGAATGATTCTAGCCGCGGATTCCCAAATCGGAGACGGCAAATTTCGCTCTCCGTGGCACGTCACCTGCTCTTGGAGCAATGCGGTAGGTGTGCCCTCACGATCAGACCGCAAGAAACGCAGCTCCCAGTCAAAGAAACCGACGTTGATAATCACCAGCTTAGTCATCACAGGAGCTCCCCACATGAAGCACATGCTTCCATCAAAACTCAACCCTCCAGCTTCACGGGGAGTCACTCTGCACCTGCAGAGTGACTCCCCCCACAGGAATACAAGTCAAAAGACAAATATAAAACGTTAAATACTCTGTGCTTTCATGACACTGTGGAGAAGATATTATCTGTCTTGAAAAGCTCAGGCCGCCACATTCCTAAGGATCACACTTTTTATTGAGTAGCGTCTTCCGACAAACCCTCGGCCGGTGGAGCGCCGCTGAAGACTTATTTGTCCCACCCACAGGGTCGCTATGCAGTGTTCGCCGCTCGTTTCTAAAGAAAAGGCGTTCTGTGGGGAGTTATAGAACAGGGGCAGTGCGCCATCCCTGGCGTCTCCAGACGCCTTTACTGTGGTCTCCAGCCCCCCCCCCTCCCTCCTTCCACTAAGTGTCTCAGCTGGCCGATACCTTATCTCATTCCCTCAGTCCGGCCATTTTCTAACCAAGAAGACCGCCATAACTTCCTCTACCTCTCCGCTAGCGTGGACACTGATCTTTTGGCGAAAACCAATCTGCCTGTCTTGAGAGGAGGATGTAAGATGAACATAAAAAAAGCAAAACTAGGATAATGGAATGTAGTCGAATTAAATCAGGCGATTCTGAGAGAATTAGATAGGAAATGAGACACTTAATGTAATAAATGAGTTTTCCTGTTTCGGAAGGAAAGTAACTGATGATAGTAGAAGAAGGGAGAATATAAAATGTAGACTGGCAATGGCAAGAAAAACGTTCCTGAAGAAGAGAAATTTGTTAATATCGAGTATGGATTTATATTTCAGGAAGTCCTTTCGGAAAGTATTTGCATGGAGTGCAGCCATTTATGAAAGTGAAACAGGGATGATAAACAGTTTGGACAAGAAGAGAACACAGAAGAATGCTGAAGATTAGATGGGTAACTAATGAGGAGGTACTGAATAGATTTTGGGAGAAGACAAACTTGTGGTACAACCTGAGTAAAAGAAGGTAACGGTTGGTAGGACACATTCTGAGGCATTAAGGGATCACAAATTTAGTGCTGGAGAGAAGTTGGGGGAGGGGGGGGGGGGGAGGGGGGGGGATCGTAGAGAGAGACCAAGAGATGAATACAGTAAGCAGATTCAGAAGGATGTAGCTTGCAGTAGCTACTCAGAGATGAGGAGGCTTGCACAGGATAGAGTAGCATAGAGACCTGCATCAAACCAGTCTTTGGACTAAAGACCACATCAACAGGATTACTTTTCCGTCTTTCGTAAATGTATAGTCATGTAAAATCACGTGGTCCGTAGAAGGGAACTTGTACCTAACACACGATACTTTGTATCCGGTTTCTGTGGAATATATACGACCTTACCCATTACTCACATGATTTTCTATTCTTAAAAAGTTGTTTTTCCCTCCTACAATCTTTATTGAATGTCCTCACGTGTGCTCACGTAAGAATATCGTTCACTAGAGAACCACATTCGGTTTCCTTATAGATCCTACATATCCCATTCTACATGAGTGCTGCTACAATGGAGTTTCAAAGCATATGTTTCCAGTAAGGAAGACGTCGATATTTAGCTACTATTCGACCTCATTTCAGCTTATTAGGTGGTGTACGATACAGAGCACAAGTCTATTGACATTACACGAATCATAGATAGATAAGAAGTATATGAAGGTAGGAAGATTATTATTTAAGATCCCGTCGATAACGAGCTCATTAGGGACGGAGCACAAGTTCGGATGGGACCATCCCGGCATTTGCCTTAAGTGATTTAGGGAATCATGGTAAACCTCCATGTAGTGTGCCCTTATAGCGTAATAAACTGTGCGCTGACTTTAGAGACAGAGGTAAGAAATCCTTATCGAATCTGTGCTGCACATTATCGCCCGTGGGCTGACAGGTAGACCAGCCTGTGTGGCTTTTGAGCATTACCCCACGCTCGATAGGTAATGGCAGGACTGGTCCCCAAATTTCACCTCAGAGCATTCGACATAAAAACAGGACAAAGTTATTACGATTCGCAGACACACCGTACACGAAACTTCGTTCTCTTAGGTTTCCTTGACGTCAGTTGTGTAAGGGAGTGCACGCACCCACGGATTTATATTATAAACTAAATATTCGCCAAATCCTAACAAAGCCGACCTCAAACTAGACTGCACAAACGCTAGAGAAAAGGAAAAATTATCTCGCTATGTGGCGATTGCATAACAAAGCTACTGTCAACCCGAGTGTTGATTTTAATATGACAGTGTTTTACTAGCCATGGTTTTTTTGGAAGCGGTACACTGTGACCTGCCTCCGACTATTTAACTGACTTACGTAAACGGTTATAGCGGCTCTACAGTTTAACGTGGGCTCCCTACAACGGTGCAACTAGGCGTTGAAAACGTTTCCGTGGTTGAAAGAAGGGATAACTCAGAAGTGCAAAATCCTAAGACCGACTAGGGGAAGAACCTGAAACCGAGGTCAGTTTTGTTTTGGTATCGAAATCGTGACCTGTTGTGGTGGTTGTGTAAATGTTTTATGACTAACGGTTTCCATTTTATGCAACAGAAAACTAAATTATACATCCATCTAATATACAGCTTTCCTTGTAACTGCTTCCATTTTGGCAAATTATTTGTTTTATGCTGTGTGTACATCTATATTTTTTATTGATATAGTTTTCCCGTGGAGATGGTTCAACGATTGAAATCGATAGAAAATAATAAGTTTGACCAGCTAACGGTCAACATGAAGCTCTTCAAATTCATGACAATTCAAGTCAGTTCATTAAACTATCATTAGGCACTTTTGGCAAGTAGTTTACGGTTGAGTTAAAGTCTGTTATAAACGGAGTGTGTAATTACTCCCTACAGGCAATAAGCATTTATGATGTTCACGACAACCTTTATACTGTACACGAATGAATATTAGTCTGAAAGGACACAGAGATATAATACAGTATTATTTTAAGACCCATCGACTAGATAGGCAGTTCGTAAAATTAGATGAAAGTTCACTTGTAGAAACGTCTTACAATAAAATAGTAGTTAAAAGCACTATAATTATCTTCTTTCACCCAAGGTGTAACTATTGATAGTTAAAGAAAAAATATTAAAACGATAGTATTTTCTGCCCTAGGTGTAATACTGACAACCAACTTTAGGATTAAAATTATTAGACATTTACAGTGGGAATATAATCTCTAAAATCTTGAAGCTATCACAGAACTGAAACCCATTAACATAAAACAGAGTGAACGTTATTCTGGAAGTGCACTATCACATAATCAAAGACTATTCTGTGGCCCCTGATCCATGTAGTCATATGCTAAGAAGTATGTAATTGTAAGAGGGTCAAAGGTAGACTGATAGTTACTAGATTAACACATATGCAGCTTAACAGCATTTATCCAAAAATATGTGGACAGATCGTGAAGACTACCAGTTTAAAGTTTTTGGACATATACAAAATATAAAAAATTACAGCTGCTCTCAGACGAAGTAGGTATTAGCTAAAAGCAAATTTCTTCTTTCGTCTGGACGTTAATATCGTTACCTATTATTGGTTATCAATTTATAGATGAGTTAAAACCACTTATACTGGGAGTGTATAAGTACTTTCTAGTCATTTTAACTACTTCTAGACGTTTTTACAGATGAACATTCACCTAATTTCATGCTCTGACTGTGTAGTCGGTGGGGCATGAAATAGCACTCTGTGATATCTAATTGTCCTTTCGGACTAATAATCAGTCGTGTTGCGTAAGGAGGTTCTAACATTCTGCGTGGTGTCTGTTTGTTCTATATCGTGTCTCCCTACCACTTTCGCGCAACGACGCTCTGAGCGTGTTTTTTAGGGAATTGACTAGTTTGAACCTGGGACCTGTTGCTGGTAAGGAGACGCCAGACTACACATGACATGTAGAGTTCAGAAGAGTTCAGTGAGACTAGCGATGATATAACCAAATACTTAATGATTTCAGCGTCAGCTCCACTGCACTCCCTGTAAAAGAATCTTAATACTAACTAAATTTAGTGGAAGGGGTTCAAGGCTTTCATATTTTTAGTTAGCTGGTAAAATAACGTCGAAAAAGCAGTTAAGTTTACCATTGGAAATCTTATTCTACTCACAAAACATTGTTTATAAATTGCACTATTGATAAAAGGAAATGTTTTAATACAGGAAGATAAAAACGAACTGCGTTCAAAAAAAATGTGAACGAATATTCCCTGAATGGGTTTCCAAGTTCTACAATGGATCGAAGGATGACCTATGCCATATCACATCTATAATCTAGGTTTAAATTAAGTTTCACAAAAGAGAAAACTATCAAAATGGTCTACAGTGACCCTCAATTATCTTTAATTACTTATGTAACTTGTCGTAAATTACAGTGGCTGATGTAGCTTCTCAATAACTATATAACAGAAAAATCATCGCGTTTCAGACTTTTACTTCAAGTGGCAAATGTGAACACCATGAACTTTAATTGACGATCGACACTAGTATTACGCAAAAAGGGGGTGTAACAGATGAGACTTCTGCAGTTCTGAGTGAAGCTTTATGCGCTGTTATGCGGCATCGCGTGCGTTCATTTCCTTGTTGGTGTTCGTCATGGGGCGGCAGACAGCACAGCTACGCTCACCTCGCCGTCTCGGAAGCAACTCTCTCGTAACTTCTCCTTACTACAATTTACCGAATTTGGTTTAAAAAAACTATCTGCCTGTGTTTTCATCTGACCAATCAGGGTCTCAATGTTAACCTTAATCTCCGCCTACAAAAATTCTGTCTATCGATAAGAAACGTTATACTTTTCGTGCTGGGGCAATGTTTTTAAAGTTTGCAACGTAACAGAGACGCGAAAAAGTATCACGCTAAAACTTGCAGCTGGTGTGGTCCTTTTAGTGTTATCGTAAGATCTATACTGTTCTTCTGGAGGGCTCTATTTTTTAACATGGGCTGGGGGGTGGTCCTGACGTAACAGAGATGCGAAAAAGTCTCACGCTAAAAGGGTGGCCCTTTTTGTGTTATCGTAATATCTATATTGTTCTTCTGGACGGCTCTAGCTTTTAACATGGGCTGCGGGGTGGTCCTAGCGGTTATCTGGCGACGTGGGTGTCCGACCCTTATCGTAGGGCCTTCCAGCTTAACACGGTTCTGCTCTCGGCCTCTGTTCTCGTTTCTCTCCTCGGAACTGCGTCTGTCTCACGGTGGGAAGGTATGACATCCATTTAGGCATTCTTGTGTTAGTCTGTGGTATTCCATTTGCTCACACGTTACTCGTATTACTTTGGTTAATTAATGTCACGATTTATTCGAAACTATGTGACATACTACTGGATTTGCTTATCATGTCAGGGTTTTCATGGAAGGTGTTGGATTTGCCTGACACCTTACAAGGTTCCTTGTAAACACCGTAAATATTAGTGCTTCTAGAAATTGGTTAAATACTACCACCATACCTGGTTTTAATTCGACTGTAAACTAGTGTCTTATGTGTGTACTGACTACCACTCCAAAGGCAGACAATATTATTGATTTAATAGTTGACCTTGTCTACGAATTACTGTAGTTACATGTTTATTCTGATTGAAGGGTGGTAGTCCTCTCTGAAAAATTTCTAAAAACAGAGTTCTCTGGTACTTCTAACTTATTCTAGGGTTCATCCTAAAGTCGCCAGAAACTCCGTTACTGAGTTACAAGGCGATTTGTTAAAAAGTGTCTCCGAAAACCATTCACAGTGGGAAGAAAACCGTCGGCATACAATGTCAACGACGGCCTAACAGGCATTACGGAAGTAATGGATGTACTCGATCTTGTCATCGGACCAGGTTGCTACAAGATCTGCACAAAAGCGGACGGAAAGCGTATCGAGCGAACAGAGCAGAGGATGACATAAGATGCCAAAGAGGCCCACAGGACCATCATGGCTTCGAAGAAGATGGACCTCCTCTTGGATCTGGAAGGGTTACTGTAGATCCAGGGATCGGTTATTACACACAAGTTTAACTTAACTATAAGGCGTTTCTCTCGACACTGCATTTTTCAGATTGGCGAGAAACATAACTTGATAACGACATATACATTTTCATCGGAATTTGATGCCGGCGTTCCAAACTGAACTCTCTATCAGCGTACGTATCCTTTTTGTGATATTTTCAAAAGTCTATTTTCGGTGTACGCTTTTGTCTTGCTGTTGTGAGTGAAGAAAATGACATTTGTTTCAGAACTTCATCATTTCGAGACAATATTTTTCAATTAGGCCTGTCCTTTGTATGCTGATAGAGAATGTGTTGAAACTATTTTTTTACATGTCCAATACGAGGATTTTGGAAATTTCAGTGTTCCGGCTATAAGGAGCCCTACCACCTGTTGCAGAGGTGACAGGGAGCGTCCGATGTGGGTGCAAAAATTATTCTTGAAAACCCAAACTGTATGGAATAAAACCATATAATCATCGTTAGAATTATTTTTTAATTTAGTTGACAAAATCACGAAATTCACCTATTTTTACTGAGTTCAAAGACAGATACCTCCTTGAGAACTTAAGCTTGATCTTATGAGCGGTAGGCTTGACAACTTGATATATATGATTTACGAGGAACGCTGTTGTGTGATGTAATTTATGAAAAATTTTTCTTTGTGCGCAGGTGCATCCGAAGGTGGGACCAGATGTCTCGAAATAGATTACAGAATAGTTATAAAACCAACTTTGCAGCTAGAGCCATTTTATTTATAATTTCTCATTGATTATCAATTATTTTAACACTCATTTCTGCTTCGTTTATTTTCCACCAGAGGTATAGAGTGTTATGCCACGTATTAAAAAGCTCAACTCATATTATAAAAACGGAAAGTGTCTCTACTGTGTGACACTGCTTACAATATTAACGGCTTTCATTGCATTCATTATGATTTATTTAGTAACAGTTTACTCATGAGTGCCACAGGAGAGTGGTACTACTTCACAATTTCTGTAGCGGTAGTTACAGTCAACCTGGCTCTAGTTTTTCATTAAACGAAATGCGACCAACATAAACCGTTTGCTTATGTACTCTGCTATATGTCGTCGGGAGTCCTGCTTACTACTGCAAAGTTTCTGCATCGCTGCAACGTCGAGACGAGACCCTATATTTACCTCATTACGTTTGTAACTATTTCATTACAACTCTCTCACACAGTAATGTGTAAAACATGAACACTAGTCACAGACTAGGGTTCAGCCTGTTCCGAGTGGTCGACCGCTGCCTGTGAGACAGTACGGGGCTCTATCTATGGTCGTGGAACACATGACTAATATGTAGCCAATGCCTCCACCCTCTGTTGCCTGTGAATGAATCCCGATGAGTCCGCTGCTTCTTCAATCAAGCAGCTCCTCGTAACACATGTAGTCATAAATAGGAAGACAGAGAGCTGAAGCAGACGCGAATCAAAGAATTTCATGTACCTTATTCGCACGTCTACATGCAGTTCTTACGCGTTGTGCTGGCGCCGAGGCGAGTGCCACTTTTCCTACCTGGGAAACGCAATACACAAACAGTTCAAATACAAAACTATGCAGGGCTTACCTGACTGGCAGGCAGAAGGCGTTTTATCCTTAGCATAAGCGTCCAACAACGTAACGAGAAAAAACGTTAGATTTACGCAGTCCGTGATTCCTATCTGCAAACAACCGATAACAGAAGAACAAGCTGTATAAAGATTTAACATGGCTGTCAATCAGCGACTATTGTATAATACAAAATTTTGAAAAACACAGCCCTCAGTCGTGAACACAATTAATTTGTAACCTAGTTTTCGGTGTCACAACGGACAAAATTAAAACTAAATGTTACAGCATAACGTACCAAAAAATACGAAAGCTGCGGTCATACCTGACAGCGTCAGATCAACACAAAACTGAAACATCATGTGACTTGGGCGCTACGGCAACTTCAAGACATACCGCCATCTGGTGGCTAATTGGTAAAACAAGCTATTTTGTAAACATCTCTCGTAACTGCAGAGAGGGAAATAAACAAACACCTGAACGGTGAACATGAAGTAATTACAATAGCGTAGAAATCAGTTAACAAATGAAACAACGCAGAAATACGAAATGTTACCAAAATCCCCAGTTCAATTCAGCTAATACTCTTTCATAATCGCACAGTATTAGGATTCTGCAAACTTTAAGTCTGAAATCGACATTTTGCCCGATACCATTTTCCTTAATTCAATTAAGATTTACATGTAATGGTCGAAGACCATCGGGGACGACAAAGTACGATGTGCAACACGCAATCCAGCAGAAAATTAACGAACCCCGTATTCTCCACCGGAGGAGGTGAGATTACCTAAGCTGTAGCCACCGTTGCTAGGGATGCAGTAAAATACGACGCATTTTGCGTATGAAACAGTATGGTGATATTAACCGATTCCATAAGTGAACTGAAGGGCCTTAAAAACCGAAATGGAAGAAAAGTGGTTCTCCTATAATTGACCGAGCGGGGTGACGCAGTGATTAGCACACCGAACTCACATTAGAGAGGACGACCGTTGAAACCCGCGTCCGGCTGTCCAGATTTCGGTTTACCGTGATTTCTCTAAATTGCTTAAGACAAACGCCGGGATGGTTCCTTCACCAATCCGAGCTTGTGCTCCGTCTCTAATGACCTCGTTGTCCACGGAACGTTAAATACTAGTTTCCTCGTCCTCTCCTATAATTTATATACATTATTAAAGAAGTCGTTACAAATAAGCAAGCAGGAATAGTATCAAATTTCTTCTGGGTTCCAGAGCACAGTGACATTTTTCATAATAAAATAGTAGACAGGTAACCGGCCGGTGTGGCCGAGCGGCTCTAGGCACTACCGTCTGGAACCGCGTGACCGCTACGGTGGGAATCCTGCCTCGGGCATGGATGTGTGTGATGTCCTTAGGTTAGTTAGGTTTAAGTAGTTCTAAGTTCTAGAGGACTGATGACGTCAGAAGTTAAATCCAATAGTTTGAACCAGTAGACAGGTTATAGGAGGTAACAAATATACTTAGGATAAACCCTAAACGACAGTTTACCTTGAAAAGGATTGCTGATTGTATTCAATGAAAAAGCGAGAAACGACTTGCACACGCAATGAGATTCGATGTAGAATTCAAAAGGATCACGTTATGGACAACTGTAATCTAAAATAGCATTAAGTCCTTGCTTTTTACTGATTGACATAAAAGTAGACGATTATTATGTGCATGAGCTTAAATCATGCAGAATTTAAGACACACCAATAGGACTGAAGGTATCTGGTCACGTAATTTATGCAATAAAGGAGACTTGAACCACCTATTATACTCATGTGCCATATCCTTTATCATCGCACTGGTTAACGCGAAGGTTACTCTTCCAAAATCTACAGTAGAAATGTTATCAACCCAAAAAACAAAAACAAAAAAAATGCATTATTATTAAATGTTACCCCTCAACCACTTGAATAAGTGTAACCTTTACTATCTAGAGACAGTGTGTGCATGATGTATGGATATTTGTATGATGCTATGTTTTCTTTTTATTTCGGTGATGGGTGGCTGTTTGGCGATGTCCAAAAGCCAATAAAAAGGAAAACCTGGTATAACTGTACGACTGATAGACATCCCAATCAGCGTACAAATTAATGGACGCATGAGAGCTTTTAGTCTCCTATAGCTTCAACGATTCAGTACAACTTTCACAGTGTTAGAATCAGATCGATAGAATCATCAGATCTGAAAAGAAACTGTGTAGCTAGACCGTGTTCGTTACAAATAAACCAGCAGCGGGCGTTACAGCAACAAGAGCCGCGCCGCATCGCGGTAAATAGTGTTCACCGCAGCATCAGGGCACGTGTGAGCCAAATATTCGAAACGCTGGCTGGGCGGCGTGTTTGCCATGCAAATGCAACGGCGCAAAAGCCGATCACACGTGCTGCATTCCGGCGGACGAATGGCGACCATCAGTCATCACACCATGCAACTCCCAAATATTTGCTCCCTTTATCAGAGGACAAAAAAAAGGGGGGATCCACTTTTCCGCCGACACACACCTCACACGTTCACAGGGCTATGTGAGACTGCAATCAGATCGCCATTAACAATAATGACTACGAACTGTCGAAAAATGCGGCGGTAAATGCCAGCGCTTCATCTTACACGACCTCACGGCGCATGCGCACGATTGACGAGCTACCAGGAAAGTATTCTGCTCCCTACTATTGGAGGCCTCTGAACAAACTGAACGATTTCTGTGACCTAATGCGAATATTCAACACCCCCTGTAGATACTCTTTATCTATACCTCAGAAGTGTTCACCTCAGCAACCAGTTTAGCAACGCTGCCAGCGGTGCGGAAGTGCCGGGACTCAAAACTACTCGGATTGTTTCTTTCGTAGGGATGCACTGAGCCTCGTGAGACCAAGTAAGGAGCTGCCTGAATAAAGAAGCGGCGGCATTGCCCGGATTCATCTGCTGACAATAATGACTGGGAAGACTGGCGACATCCTGAGCACATGTTCCACGATCACAGATGGCTGCTCATACAACCTCGAAGGCAGCGGTCGGTCTGTCGGGACAGACGTAAGGTCTTACTCGTGATTGGTGTTTGCGTTATACACTAGATGTTCTATCCAGGAGACCATCGCAGCATGGACATGGGATAGGCAGAGTAATGTGAACATCTCTTCTTAGTTGGGAATGGCTTATTAATAATGGGTACGACCCCCACTTACCCACAATACAGCTGCGATTCTTTCTGGAATACTGGCATACAATGAGTGTATAGTCTCCAGCGGAGCCTCATACCATGATTGTACTGTCCTGGCTGTGAGAACGGTTGCCTTATAGTCCTGAAAATGACATCATTGTTGGCGAACAACATCTGAATCATGAAGTGCACCTGATCACCTAAAATGTTCACACAATCGTTGGATGTAACACGGCCTTCGAGAGCAATGATGACACCAGCAGAAGGCTATGATATGGCGGCCCACACTATCACTTTTCCACCTCCATGCTTAAGCTTTGGAATCAAGCAGTCAGAATTGTAGGCTTCTTTTGGTGCTCTCGAGACGTAAACCCAGCCCGATGTTGGAAATAACGAAAGCTTTTACTCATCGGACCATATGATGTGATTCCACTGATCAGCCGTCCAGGATTTAAGGTCCGGACACAATGTTTTACGCTTCTGTACGTTGGTTTTCGTCACTAATGGCTTCGGCTTAACAGCTTATCCACGAATTTTTACTTTATGGTGTTCTTGGCGGACAGTGTCGATAGATGCGAGGAGTCGAAGATGGCTATTGAGCTCTGCAGTCACTTTAGCGGCCATAGTTTTGTGTTGTTTCGACACAATTCGTGTTAGCGTATGACGATCTCTGTCATTTAGTTTTGATTTGCTACCACTATTACGTTACATGACGATGTTTTTCCGTGCTTTGTGTAGGCTGTTATAACTGTTGAAACAGTTGCTCTTGAAACATTCAATAAGTTGGCTGTCTCAGTCACTGATTCTCCAGTAATCGGGCCCCACAATCTTCCCTCGTTGGAGCTATGTTAGATACTTCATTGCACGTCGACCTCGGTCTCTGAATGGAAATACGAAGTGTGGACTAATCGTAAACAGCCTGCACTGATGCCTAGTCCACACTGAACACGCACAGTCCAGCGCGACAAGTGCCTTACGTGCGTAGTTGATCGTCAAACGCAACCATCCCATTACTAGCACTGTTCACATTATTTTGCCTATTCGCTTTATGAGCGCATTCGAGAGTACCAGGTGAAAGCAAAAATCTCTTCAGGACTTCCCGGCGACTAATGAAGTCTACCAACAGTGTCAGTTAGGGCTAATTCTTAATAATTACGTCAGTGTTCTTGACTTACCTACCTATAGCCGAGTTTTGTAAATGTGGTCAAGTCCGTTGCAGTAAAACACTGGTGAGGTTAGGAGGAACACACTGAGATGGTGAATTGCAGTGATAGCTGGATGGTTCACTGAGGAACGCTGACCGACGTAAACAGCCTTAGCTAAGTTCTGCGACCAGTAATGCCGCTCCTCCCCTGTTTCTTTGACAAACCGGCTGCTGAGGCCGTCTGTAATACGCACACAGGACCAAAAATTTCACTCTTCAGGGAACATCGCGCTAATACCGTGTAATCGCGTCTCTAGCCAGTTCAGTGAAGCAGAGATCCCACAAGATTCTTCAGGTATGCCATATCCAGCTGAAGCCACGTATCGATGATATGATCACAAAGAGTAACGAAACTGACACGATATTGTTTGCTGCGCCTTACTCTTCCTTTATAGACTCCCAGACATTTTCTGTGACATTAATATTGGGTGATTTTCCAGGACAATGGAGGTGCGATAGGGTGCCTGAGTGTTCGTCAAACGGGAATGTATTTCTGCAGCACTGGAAACACGGTTCTTGTTATTCTGGAAGATGAGAGAGTTAATAGTATTGTCTTTCCCTGACTCTGCTGCCTTACCGTGGTGAAGAGTTTTGTGAACACTGCTAGGCCCAGGGAGTTCAAGCTCTTGGCAAGGTCACCCGAAGCAGACGGGGCACTTGGCCAGGAGTCAGACGAAGAGCAGCCTACAACGTAGGAGGCAAGGAAGGAGGTGCTCTTAGGCGTACCAATGCCGACATCCATAGAGGAGACGACCCTGAAGAAAGACACGGAAGATATCCTAGAGAATTGGATCGGTAGCCGTGGCGAGGGCAACCCAACTGTCTAAGAAAGACAATCCCGAAACAAAAACCCCCTATCTAACTTGGCTACAGATCGAAATCCTGTAACAATTTCCAGGAGAAAGCAAGCCAATGGATTACCTGAAGAAGACCTTGGTATACAATAGGAACGAATGGCTTTGAAGGTTAGTATATTAAATTGGCGACCGGAATGCAGTTTCTAGGATAAAGAAGCAGGAAGGGAAAATGAGCTAAAGTCACAAAATATTGGCCGTTATAGCAAAAACCCAAAAGAAATCGAAAGGTTCCTCAGCTATAGGCAGTTACGAAATTATCTACAGAGGTGTCCCCGGAAAGGATAGAATCTTGTTGGAGTTGGTGTTCTGTAGAAGAACACTTTAACGAACAAACTGTGGTCAGATTAAAGATATCCGGTAGTTAGGTGTTGGTAATTTGTGTATATTCTCCATAAGAGGAATAGAATGATGACTCTGAAGAGTTCTGTGACATTTTGCACAGGATCCTGTATCAGATAAACAAAATGATTGTCTGACTAAAGCTGGATCCTTAAATGCAAGGGTGGGTAGCACCCCTGTGACAAATGTTATTGGTGTTTAAGAGAATAGTGTAATAACTAATAATAGATCAGACTGAAGGCGTTGTCAGTAAATAATGAGTTAAGTACAAAAAGCACTTGCTTCTGGCATAAAAAGATCCAAAAATACACGTGGTCAGCTATAGACTCTACCACAATTATAGACTACGTAACAGCAAATAAGAATACTTGGTCTCTAGTGCAATACACAATCCTGTGACCAAGGAGCTTCTTCAGACCACTTATTTCTAGTCTCAAAAATAAAACTCCTTTGAATATGGAAGGTAACTTCCAAGCAGAAACAAAATGATGATGATTCAACATTTAAAGTACATTTGGTTTATTGGTTGCTATATCAGAAATGGTTTGAAAGTTTCATGAGTTTAAAATCAAAAGTGAATAACATTTGCCGGGAATGGAATAATATAAAGGAAGCAATAATTAAAGAAGCAACGGAAGCCCTTGCCACAATAAAGAAAGTGATTTCGAAATGAGGCCTGTGACATTGGAATGACGAAATACATAGCCTAACTGAAGATGCCCGCTTAAAAATTTGAATTCTACGTATGATCAACATGTGAGACTATATTATAAAAGAAAATCATCTCTAAAGAAAAGGAAAGTCGGTCAAGTTGAACATGATGTAAAAGAAAGACAAAAGAAAGCATACAAAATAATAAATCATTTGAACAAAGAAGATAACGACAATCTAGAAATAAACACTATATCTAAAACTAATTGGTTACAGTACTACAAAACGCTGGACAGATGCTCAAGATAATCAGTTGGTTCTAGCTGAAGTGGATAGGAATGAAGCTTAATAAAGCTACAGGATGTAATAACTTCTAGCAGGAATGGAAAGATTCGAGAAAGTGATAAAATCATATGATAAAATATGCAGCAAATACTAAAAAATTAAGAATACTCGATTTGAGGAATAGGTGCTGGCAAAATGGTTATGCCCCTGGAGAATGGAATACATCCCAGATATCACCATTTATAAGGACGGAAATAGACGTGAACGTCCAAAATACAGAGATATTAGCCTTCTGAACGAATTTTATAAATTGTATACTAGAATTTTAACAAAACGACAATCGGCAATCGCTGAAACTGTATTATCGCTGAAACTATGTTTTCATTAACGGTGGTCATAATCAGGCTGTATCTATACTACGACACAGCTAACAGAAAAATATCTTTAATTCAGTTTACGGATACTTCTTGTTGTCATTGATTCCAAGAAACCGTTCTTCGAAACAAATTAATCACCTCATCATAAGATCTGTACACGGGTTGTATACGAATACCAAAATACAAATAAAAATTATTGTCAGCCGACATAACACGACTGAAATAAACTAGGAAGTTAGACAAATGCGTCCCCTTCAAACCTCTTTTTAATACGTACATGAACGATTTAACGAAAATTTCCGTACATAGCACAAAACATTTTAAAATGAACAACGTGGATGTTAATAGACTTATTGTTGCTGACGACCAAGTAATTGCTAGTCAGAATGGGGATGAAGTACAAGAAGCAGTTTTCATTTTAAAGAAAACAGTCAGACAATATAAAGGGAACGACTTTTACGAAGACCAAATCCGTGGTTCTTCTATGACAACAGACCATACGAGTTAATATCGAAATTGATAAGCAGTTCATAGAGAACGTTAATACATTCAAAAATTTTGCGTGCTGTATTATATATGGGGCAAATAATGAAATATAAAATAAGTTAGACTGAGTCACTGTTCCAGTGGGAGACGAAGCCCATAAAAATATTCTACTCAATTTCTATAGCGATATGAATACGCGTGCACTATTCTGTTGATGAGAAAACTGAAAACTTCCTAAGATGGAAGAAAAGAAAATAGAATCATGTAAAATGAACCTCCTTAGGTACTTGGCTGGGTACATTCAATGGATAAAAGGAGAAATGACGACACTGAGCTCAAATGAATATGCAAAACATAATTGGCACAGTACAACAATATTAAAAAGAGGTGATATTTCCACTGTTACTGTATAAACTGTTTTTGTTTACAACCGGTTTCAGCCTTCTTGTCCATTATAGATTGATTTTGTGGCTGTGCAACAGAAAAGTATGCCTTACATACTGAAATGTCAGCATTTTTAAATTAGTGTTTTCTATTCGTTTTGGTTCACAAATGATATGTTGTTGTTGGACAGCCTGTCAGGCTATGATGAACTTCGATGAGCAAACTACACAACAACATCAGTTAAATTGGAAACAATTACTAAAGCCATAAAACAATATAAACCAAGTGGCAAGAGAACTATAGGGAAAGCAATGGAGAGATGACTCGACTATTTTTGAAGGAGACGGGACAGACAAAAGGCCCTAAATCTCATGCAGGTGATAACGGTGAAGGACAGCATATTCATTACGAAGACGTAGAAGACGCCGCTACGGTTGGTCACCTATACCATTGGACGTTCTGGTTCATGTTTTGGTGCCGTGAATGAATTGTGTAAGTCACTGTACGAAAAAAAAATCACGGGAACATATCTGACTTGAACTACACCCTCCAGTGCTGTGGGTTCAACGACTGATTGACTGCCACAATGCTTTGCATCATTTCAAAAGCGGTAAAATATCGATTCTTCGTACTACATTACACGCCTCTACTATTACCCTGTTTCTGCGTTACTCCTCCATCGACGGGGTACAGCATTTTATGACGCTGTGAGCAATCGAGTCCAAATTCCAACTGCACCCAATTAACTTCTCGGTGTTCCGCTGGGGAAGTGTTTGTGATGGGACTGAGTTCACCAGCAGCATCAAATCCTGTCGGGTCTGAAACCGACTGTCGCTGCGAAAGTCGCTTACGATGTTTTTACGTCCACTTTTCTTACAGGCCAAGTTACGCGGCTATGTGTCATACATAGTTCCTTGTAGTCATACTAGACTGTCCGCGTTGATACACCAACAGATTCACGGCGTGGTCATGGGTACGTTCAACGTTCCAACGGTGACCCATCTTACTCTGTTCAAATGGCTCAGATGGCTCTAAGCACTATGGGACTTAATATCTGAGCTCATCAGTCCCCTAGACTTAGAACTGCTGAAACCTAACTAAACTAAGGACGTTACACACACCCGTGCCCGAGGCAGGATTCGAACCTGTGACTGCAGCAGCAGCGCGGTCCCGGACTGAAGCACCTAGAACCGCTGGGCCACAGCGGCCGGCCTTACTCTGTTGCTTCCATACACCAGACAGGAACATGCCATGACTAACGTCAGAGGTGCAAGGTCACTGGACCGTTTTGTAGAAATTCTACTCCAGATGAGACTGCTCTATTAAGGGGGGTAAGGATTAATATTTTACTTAGTGAGCTCAGTACGTTTTTATCATGGTGCATCCACATAACTCGGTGATCCGTGTTACAGATATCAACAGCTGGCAGAGATGTAAGAATCTTAATGTTTCTCGTAAAATGCCCAACGTAATAAAGATCATATTCAGCTGCGTTTTTTTCAGTATGAGCTGAACAATTCTTTTTAACGTTCCTACACAACATTATCAAAAGTATCCAAACCCCCTATGTACTGTGTAACTGACCACTGTATTTACGATCCAACGAGCCCGCAGCGCAGAAGATACCTCTTAGAAACATCGTGTAATAAAATCCTCATTGCTTCTATAGTAACTTCATAATACATTTATTGTGATGGAGCCATTCCGCTAGATTGCCATCTTCATACCAGCTAAAAAAGTTATATAACCTTTTTCATCTTTTATACTGTCGATTAATCAAATTATCCAATACAAAAATTTGATACTTACGTCTACATATCATCAGTGGACGCTGTCACTCTGCACTGAATCGCAACGTAGTGTAAGTTTAAGACTTATGCTATAAGGTGTCGTGTGGTTTGCTTCTGTTGTTACAATAAAGGATGATTAATAATAGAAGCAAACCACAAAACCGTTTATACGAGTAGAACAAGAGTTCTTAGCGCACAGTACTTTGTAATACAGTACAGGATGATAGCGACCACTGATGGTATATGAACGTCAGTACCACATTCGTATGTCCGAAAATATAATTAAACAGCGTTATAATAAAGTAAGAACGTTACGTAACTTTCGCAGACGATCAGGCGACAGCAGCGTAGCCAAAATGTACGTATCAAAAAGAAGAAAATCATTAAACTACTGTAGCAGCCATATGGATTTTATTACATAGAGGCCAATAAATCTCATGAGAAGCTAACGTGCCAGGATAAAAGGAGTAATTACATTTTGTGTGATCAGTAGAGAAGCAGGAACAACGGAATGGGTAGGCCACGAGAGCACGTTGACTTCGAACATGGATGAGTCATTCGGTGTCACATAAATAACAAATCCATCAGGGACATTTGTACCCCACAAAGCTGTCCAAGTCGACTGTTGGCGATATCATCGTGAACTAGAAAAGCGAAGAGACAATCAGAACTAAACCAAAACCAGGTAACCTTCACGTACTTACGCACAGGGACCATCGAGTGTTGTGGACAGTCCTTGAAAAAGTCGCATGAAATCAGTGGAAGGAATCACTCGTAGGTTCCAAAGTGCTACCAATGCTACCAATACTCCAGCTAGCACGATGACTGTGCAGTGGTGTATCAAGGTCGAGCAGCACTTCATAAGTCACATTAGCAAGTTCACTGGACAGTGGAATGCTTAACAGCGTAATTTGGAGCGATGAATCACGCTACATCCTGTATCATTGCCATGGAAGTGTTTAGGATAACTGAATGACTGGAGAACGTTACCTCCGCCGTTCGAAGTGCCAACTATGAAGAGAAGAGGAGGTGCTTTAATGGTCTGCCACTTTTTTCATGGTTAGGCTGTCGGGCTTTAGAAAACACTATATGCGAAAGTATGTGAACATATTTTATACAGTTGTTTACTATTATATAGAGACATTTCGGAAATGGTGACTGTTCGTATCAACATGACAGGGCACCCTATGATGAAGCATCATTTGTTAGGCAGCTGTGTGTGGACCACGAGATTTCTGAAGTGGACTGGCCTGCCCAGAGTCCGAACCTGAAACGAGTGTAATGACTTTGAAATGAGTTGGGTTTAGTCCCCAACTGATTTCATGCCGTCATAAAGTCGAAGGTTGGAGAGAACGTATTTTAAGTTTTTGTATGTCCATCCTTTTGGCAGGAGGTCTGTGGAACGACGGCCGTTTACTGTTGTGACAAATAAAACACCTACAGTCGTCCTTAAGATTTTTTATTTTATTTTATTTTATTTTAATTTTTTTGCAGCCATCTTCAGGCTGTTATTGAGGCGTCAAGGGTTGATATGATTCCTATACATATCACATCAGTTGCCAGCATAACTGGATACGCAGATAATGTCACAGCAGTCCAACCATCAACTGCGTTACCCTTAAAAGTTCTCTTTTCCTACTGGCTGCCTTACGTTCAACCAGCATTCACTTTCATTTTTCAGAAGTCAAGTGCATCATATCGCTTTGTGGCTGGTGTTGTAATAATGTTCCAACGGATGTTTTTCCAGACAGTGCGACAGCGTATTTAGCAAGTTGCATGGAATTCAAACAATGCAAAAAGTAAAGCAATTCCCACTCGACACTGGATGATTTGACTTCTCCACCTTTTCTTTTCTTTGACAAGCCAACGGATTCCATGATATTCGTAATTCAGAGCTTAAACCTAATTTAACACAACTGAAATTGTTAGCGAACTGTGGCAAGCCGAATGCCTCGCCCTAGCGGCGTCTAGCCACATCCTTTTCCTGTTCCTTTTTTATCTCCCTGTCAGCTTTACTAGCCGCTGCTCCCGGAACGCTAGACAGGAACATGTCCGGTACATAAATATCAGTAGGGAATCTTATTCTTGACACCCTTTCTCCAGTGTGAAGGCATGAAACGATGCCACAGTTCAGAGTCGTAACCATCTACATCTAC
This sequence comes from Schistocerca piceifrons, assembly GCF_021461385.2. Taxonomy (NCBI): domain Eukaryota; kingdom Metazoa; phylum Arthropoda; class Insecta; order Orthoptera; family Acrididae; genus Schistocerca; species Schistocerca piceifrons. Next base: position 502,587,381 of record NC_060138.1, on the reverse strand, counting down.
ATAAATACTCCGCAGGCCACCGTACGATGCACGGCGGAGTGAACCACGTATCACTGTTAGCCATTTTCTTTCGGAAAAAGATAAAGGGAAAAACGACAGCCTATAAGTTTCCGTAAGAGCCCTAATTCCTTTCATCTTATTTTCATGGTCCGCGAAATGTTCGTCACCGCCGGCAGCTGTAGACACTGACCTGTCAATGCTATAGCCCTTCTTGTTTGGGACACTTTCGCATCGACTTTCTTTCGTGTGACTACGACTGCACTGGAGTTGTCCTACTTAAGATGCTTCCACACGACACAGAATCACAGCCCGTCTGGACAGATGTGTTTAAGCCGCCAGAGCTACCTAGCCGATGCCGTACTTACGACGTCGCCATCGATATCTTCGAGACGCGAACCACCTACTGCTGACTGATTGAGCTCCTAGTAGCCTTCCCTCCACCTCTGCCTCATGTCATAAGATACACAGTGAGGTGCAGGAGGATGAGTGTTGCTCCCCATCCAGGTGGGCCCTTGATCAGCACCCACTGGACGAGCCTGGGCACGAGTCGCTATATCCGCCGTACCCACCACAATGGAGCAACGCCTACGTCGGCGCTTCCTTGCCATCGCAGTCGTTTCCGAAGTTAATCGCCCGATACCTGCTGTCATCCACCTGCAGACACAATGCTCTACATTTATTTTCTGTTGCTAATAAAGGATATTGATGAATATAGCGCTTAGTCGTGAATGATGCATTGATGACGGCTATTCTGTAGTTGAAATCGATCTGAAATAAACTGAGGTTATTCGCAACTGATCGCTGCATTCTTCCATTTATGTGAGGAAGGAAACAAAGACATTATCAGCTAGTAGGCATTGATTTATATCAATGGGGTAGTTTGAAAATGTGTGCCTGACTGAGATTCTAACCCAGGTCTCCTGCTTATTAAACAGTTCTGGTGACCACTACGCCATCCAGACACAGTGGTCGGTAGAGCTACAACGACTACCCAGGCACGCCTGCCGTCAAATTCTCAGCTTACCTATACACTACTGATGTAGTTCCCCTGGCCCTTTATTGCCCTCATTTGCGGCATTGCACAGATTCCCATAAGAGCTCGAGCCTCATGTGCATCTGCACCGAAAGCGTCATCGGCCGTACTCGCCTTAATTATTTATATATGTGATATCTTTCTTTCGGACATGTCCGGAAGAATAGACACCGCACATACATACAGACGCACATACTTCCATTTGCACATCCAATGGATTCCAACACAAATGCCTACATCGACTGCACCTCCAGCCACTTACAGCAAGGAGCTACCTACCTCCAGACAACCACTACACCACGAATCAATCTTACTCATAAATCATTCTCTAAGTTACGTCATTGTTTCTTCCTTTTTTATACTTCAGATTAGTAGCAAAGGACTGCATCCTTCTCTAACACTTTCTACACCATACAAAGTGGTCAGTGTGCAGTCCCTTCCAGGAGATCCCTGATGGAGGGGGGGGGGGGGGGGGGAGGCGGGGGCGGGGTTGGTCTGTTCCGAAATCTTTTCCCAACGCATAAACCATTATTCTATTTTTTCACCTGCAAGCCACATATCCTATGAATAAATGTATGTGTCTTTCAGTAGTTTTCATTGCCTTCTGCATCTTCATGCCGTTGATCAATGACGATTTTTCCCCCTTTGCTATCCCACCTCAAGGAAAAATTGGTTGGACTGAAACTTTGTCCGCCATTCTGCCATCTTTAACTAGTCCATTGGCCGAACTGCGGGCATTTCTAATAGCGGGAAACCTAGACCACCATTACTGATTGCTGTTAACGGTATGCTATATAACTCAAGGACACACACAGAGAGAAGAGAGAGAGAGAGAGAGAAAAGATTAGTCAGAGAAAATCCTACATTCCTAATTTAAATGCAGATGATGAAAGGACGAAACAGGACGCTTTCACTTAGTGTACGTTGACTGTGTGTGTTTGTGTGTATGTGTGTGTGTGTGTGTGTGAGAGAGAGAGAGAGAGAAAGAGAGAGAGAGAGAGAGAGAGAGAGAGAGAGAGAGAAGAACGAAGTGCTAGAGGAGGAAGTGCATGTTGTAGTCGCTGGGCGTCAAGAGGTGTGCGATATCTTTCTTTGGCGAAACTCTGCCAAACAAACTGCGTCCCAGGGGAGCAAACAATCTGGCGAGGCGCGGCTGCAGTCGGTAAGTGTGGCCCGGCTGGTCCCAGGGGCCGAGTTCCCAAGTAACAAGTCCATTACTGAAGTAATTGGAGCTTTGCTTAGGAGCGCGCTGCGGCGCAAACTTGGCCCGCGGTGTGGGGCCGGCGCAGACACGGCGCCAGTTCGCCGGCGATCAAGTCTGACAGCGCCCGCCCACGCAGCCGCCTCCACACACGCCACGGGTCGCAGGCTAAAGTTACGCGGGCCGCCGCGTCTGTTGCAATTTGTGACGTCGCTCGACTTAACGCGACATCCCCGTCGCAAAGTCTCACCTCTCTTTCCCTAAAGGTGGTCCAGACTCCGGACCACAGTGCGAGAGACGTCACTACGGCAATGGAACGTTGCTTAATATGTACTGCAAGCCCACCTCTCAGGAGAGAACAAGGACGTAGTTTTTCACCACTACCGTTCAGTACGCAGAGTATTATTGGGGGGATTTTCAAAATACTGAAATGAAATTTTGTATCATGCTTTACATAAAATTAACGCATTTATTGTTAAACTCCTTCGATTATATACACTGAAGAGCCCAAGAAACTGGTGCACCTGCCTAATATAGCGTAGGGCTCGGCGAACATGCAGAAATGCCGCAACACGACTAATCCCTGAAGTAGTTCTGGAGGGAATTGACACCATGAATCGGGGACTGGGTGTTTGTGTTGTCCTCATCATTTCACCATCATCATCATTTGTGAGAGTGACTAGATTGGATTGTGAAAAAATTGGGACTATGTACGGGCGCTGATAACCACGCATTTGAGCGCCCCACAAACCAAACATCATCATCAACACCATGAATCCTGCAGGGCTGCCCATAAACCCATAAGAGTACATGGGTGCGGAGATCTCTTCTGAACTGCACTTTGCAAGGCATCCCAGATATTCTCAATAATGTTCATGTCTGGGTTCATGTCTGGAGAGTTTGCTGGACAGTAGAAGTGTTTAAACTCACAAGAGTGTTCCTGGAACCACTCTGTACCAATTCTGGACGTGTGGGGTGTCCTGCTGGAACTGCCCAAGTACGTCGGAATGCCCAATGGACATGAATGGATTCAGGTGATCAGACAGGATGCTTACGTACGTGTCAACTGTCAGAGTCGTTTATAGACGTATCAGGTGTCCCACATCACTCCAACTGCACACGCACCACTCCGTTACAGAGCCTCCACCAGCTTGAACAATTTCCTGCTGTCAGGCAAAGTCCATAAATTCATGAGGTTGTCTCCAAACCCGTTCAAGTCCATCCGCTCGATTCAATACGAAACGAGACTCGTGCGTCCACGTATCATGTTTCCAGTCATCAACAGTCCAATGCCGGTGTTGACAGGCGCAGTGAGGCGTAAAGCTTTATGACAATGTCTTCAAAGGTACACGAGAGTGCCTTCGGCTTCGAAAGCACATATCGATGATGTTTCGTTGAATTGTTCGCACGCTGACTGTTGTGGATTAGCAAGACAGCCAACCCACTATGAGAAGAAACCGAAAGGC